>NW_026108895.1:0-258309 GCF_024516045.1 Bombus affinis | reverse complement strand
TTATAACGTAATACTATATAACGTTATACGTTATATCGTAATACTATATAACATTATACGTTATAACGTAATACTATATAACGTTTTACGTTATATCGTAATACTATATACTTTTATTCGTTATAACGTAATACTATATAACGTTTTACGTTGTATAGTAGTAGTATATAACGTTACACGTTATTACGTAATACTATATAACGTTATACGTTATAACGTAATACTATATAGCGTTATACGTTATAACGTAATACTATATAACGTTATAGGTTATAACATAATACTATATAACGTTTTACGTTATATCGTAATACTATATACCTTTATTCGTTATAACGTAATTCTATATAACGTTACACGTTGTATAGTTATAGTATATAACGTTATACGTTATAACGTAATACTATATATCGTTATACGTTATAACGTAATACTATATAACCTTATACGTTATAACGTAATACTATATAACGTTATAGGTTATAACATAATACTATATAACGTTTTACGTTATATCGTAATACTATATACCTTTATTCGTTATAACGTAATACTATATAACGTTATACGTTGTATAGTAATAGTATATAACGTTACACGTTCTAACGTAATACTATATAACGTTATACGTTATAACATAATACTATATAACGTTACACGTTGTATAGTAATAGCATATAACGTTATACGTTATATCGTAATAGTATATAACGCTATACGTTATAACGTAATACTATATAACGTTATACGTTATAACGTAATACTATATAACGTTTTACGTTATATCGTAATACTATATACCTTTATTCGTTATAACGTAATACTATATAACGTTATACGTTGTATGGTAACAGTATATAACGTTACACGTTATAACGTAATACTATATAACGTTATACGTTGTATAGTAATAGTATATGACGTTACACGATCTAACGTAATACTATATAACGTT
The DNA here is from genome assembly GCF_024516045.1 of Bombus affinis. Lineage (NCBI taxonomy): Eukaryota > Metazoa > Arthropoda > Insecta > Hymenoptera > Apidae > Bombus > Bombus affinis. Next base: position 257,354 of record NW_026108895.1, on the reverse strand, counting down.
GTACGTTATAACATAATACTATATAAGATTACACGTTGTATTGTAATAGTATATAACGTGGTAGGCTATAACGTAATACTGTTTAACGTTATGCGTTATAACGTAATACTATACAACGTGATACGTTATAACGTAATTCTTTATAACGTTACACGTTATATCGTAATAGAATATAACGCTATACGTTATAACGTAATACTATATAACGTTATACGTTATAACGTAATACTATATAACGTTTTACGTTATATCGTAATACTATATACCTTTATTCGTTATAACGCAATACTATATAACGTTATACGTTATAACGTAATACTATATAACGTTATACGTTATAAGGTAATACTATATAACGTTTTACGTTATATCGTAATACTATATACCTTTATTCGTTATAACGCAATACTATATAACGTTTTACGTTGTATGGTTATAATATATAACTATATAGCTTATATCGTAATAGTATATAACGTTACACGTTATAACGTAATAGTATATAACGTTACACGTTATAACGTAATACTATATAACGTTATACGTTTTAACCTAATGCTTTATAACGTTACACGTTATAACGTAATACTATATAACGTTATACGTTATAACGTAATACTATATAACGTTTTACGTTATATCGTAATACTATATACCTTTATTCATTATAACGTAATACTATATAACGTTATACGTTGTATGGTAACAGTATATAACGTTACACGTTATAACGTAATACTATATAACGTTATACGTTGTATAGTAATATTATATAACGTATCGTAATACTATATAACGTTATACGTTATAACATAATACTATATAACGTTACACGTTGTATAGTAATAGTATATAACGTTCTACGTTATATCGTAATAGTATATAACGCTATACGTTATAACGCAATACTATATAACGTTATACGTTATATCGTAATAGTATATAACGATATACGTTATAACGTAATACTATATAACGTTATACGTTATAACGTAATACTATATAACGTTATACGTTATAACGTAATACTATATAACGTTATACGTTATATCGTAATACTATATAACATTATGCGTTATAACGTAATACTATATCACGTTACACGTTATAACGTAATACTATATAACGTTATACGTTATAACGTAATACTATATAACGTTTTACGTTATATCGTAATACTATATATCGTTATACGTTATAACGTAATACTATATAACGTTACACGTTGTATAGTTATAGTATATAACGTTATACGTTATAACGTAATACTATATAACCTTATACGTTATAACGTAATACTATGTAACGTTACACGTTGTATAGTTATAGTATATAACGATATAGCTTATATCCTAATAGTATATAACGTTAGACGTTATAACGTAATACTATATAACGTTATACGTTATAACGTAATACTATATAACATTACACGTTGTATTGTAATAGTATATAACGTGGTAGGCTATAACGTAATACTGTTTAACGTTATGCGTTATAACGTAATACTATACAACGTTATACGTTATAACGTAATTCTTTATAACGATACACGTTATATCGTAATAGAATATAACGCTATACGTTATAACGTAATACTATATATCGTTATACGTTATAACGTAATACTATATAACGTTATACGTTATAACGTAATACTATATAACATTATGCGTTATAACGTAATACTATATAACGTTGTACGTTATAGCGTAATACTATATAATGTTATACGTTATAACGTAATACTATATAACGTTACACGTTGTATAGTTATAGTATATAACGTTATACGTTATATCGTAATAGTATATAACGCTATACGATATAACGTAATACTACATAACGTCATACGTTATAACGTAATACTATATAACGTTTTACGTTATATCGTAATACTATATACCTTTATTCGTTATAACGTAATACTATATAACGTTATACGTTGTATAGTAATAGTATATAACGTTACACGTTCTAACGTAATACTATATAACGTTATACGTAATAACATAATACTATATAACGTTACACGTTGTATAGTAATAGTATATAACGTTATACGTTATATCGTAATAGTATATAACGCTATACGTTATAACGTAATGCTATATAACGTTATACGTTATAACGTAATACTATATAACGTTTTACGTTATATCGTAATACTATATAGCTTTATTCGTTGTAACGTAATACTATATAACGTTATACGTTGTATGGTAACAGTATATTACGTTACACGTTATAACGTAATACTATATAACGTTATACGTTGTATAGTAATAGTATATAACGTTACACGATCTAACGTAATACTATATAACGTTATACGTTATAACATAATACTATATAACATTACACGTTGTATTGTAATAGTATATAACGTGGTAGGCTATAACGTAATACTGTTTAACGTTATGCGTTATAACGTAATACTATACAACGTGAAACGTTATAACGTAATTCTTTATAACGTTACACGTTATATCGTAATAGAATATAACGCTATACGTTATAACGTAATACTATATAACGTTATACGTTATAACGTAATACTATATAACGTTTTACGTTATATCGTAATACTATATACCTTTATTCGTTATAACGCAATACTATATATCGTTATACGTTATAACGTAATACTATATAACGTTATACGTTATAACGTAATACTATATAACGTTTTACGTTATATCGTAATACTATATACCTTTATTCGTTATAACGCAATACTATATAACGTTTTACTTTGTATAGTTATAATATATAACTATATAGCTTATATCGTAATAGTATATAACGTTACACGTTATAACGTAATAGTATATAACGTTACACGTTATAACGTAATACTATATAACGTTATACATTTTAACCTAATTCTTTATAACGTTACACGTTATAACGTAATACTATATAACGTTATACGTTATAACGTAATACTATATAACGTTTTACGTTATATCGTAATACTATATACCTTTATTCGTTATAACGTAATACTATATAACGTTATACGTTGTATGGTAACAGTATATAACGTTACACGTTATAACGTAATACTATATAACGTTATACGTTGTATAGTAATATTATATAACGTATCGTAATACCATATAACGTTATACGTTATAACATAATACTATATAACGTTACACGTTGTATAGTAATAGTATATAACGTTATACGTTATATCGTAATAGTATATAACGCTATACGTTATAATGTAATACTATATAACGTTATACGTTATATCGTAATAGTATATAACCCTATACGTTATAACTTAATAGTATATAACGCTATACGTTATAACGTAATACTATATAACGTTATACGTTATATCGTAATAGTATATAACGATATACGTTATAACGTAATACTATATAACGTTATACGTTATAACGTAATACTATATAACGTTATACGTTATAACGTAATACTATATAACGTTATACGTTATAACGTAATACTATATAACATTATGCGTTATAACGTAATACTATATCACGTTACACGTTATAACGTAATACTATATAACGTTATACGTTATAACGTAATACTATATAACGTTTTACGTTGTATAGTAGTAGTATATAACGTTACACGTTATAACGTAATACTATATAACGTTATACGTTATAATGTAATACTATATAGCGTTATACGTTATAACGTAATACTATATAACGTTATAGGTTATTACACAATACTATATAACGTTTTACGTTATATCGTAATACTATATACCTTTATTCGTTATAACGTAATACTATATAACGTTACACGTTGTATAGTTATAGTATATAACGTTATACGTTATAACGTAATACTATATATCGTTATACGTTATAACGTAATACTATATAACCTTATACGTTATAACGTAATACTATGTAACGTTACACGTTGTATAGTTATAGTATAGAACGATATAGCTTATATCCTAATAGTATATAACGTTAGACGTTATAACGTAATACTATATAACGTTATACGTTATAACGTAATACTATATAACATTACACGTTGTATTGTAATAGTATATAACGTGGTAGGCTATAACGTAATACTGTTTAACGTTATGCGTTATAACGTAATACTATACAACGTTATACGTTATAACGTAATTCTTTATAACGTTACACGTTATATCGTAATAGAATATAACGCTATACGTTATAACGTAATACTATATAACGTTATACGTTATAACGTAATACTATATAACGTTATACGTTATAACGTAATACTATATAACATTATGCGTTATAACGTAATACTATATAACGTTATACGTTGTATAGTAATAGTATATAACGTTACACGTTCTAACGTAATACTATATAACGTTATACGTTATAACATAATACTATATAACGTTACACGTTGTATAGTAATAGTATATAACGTTATACGTTATATCGTAATAGTATATAACGCTATACGTTATAATGTAATACTATATAACGTTATACGTTATATCGTAATAGTATATAACCCTATACGTTATAACTTAATAGTATATAACGCTATACGTTATAACGTAATACTATATAACGTTATACGTTATATCGTAATAGTATATAACCCTATACGTTATAACTTAATAGTATATAACGCTATACGTTATAACGTAATACTATATAACGTTATACGTTATATCGTAATAGTATATAACGATATACGTTATAACGTAATACTATATAACGTTATACGTTATATCGTAATACTATATACCTTTATTCGTTATAACGTAATACTATATAACGTTATACGTTGTATAGTAATAGTATATAACGTTACACGTTCTAACGTAATACTATATAACGTTATACGTAATAACATAATACTATATAACGTTACACGTTGTATAGTAATAGTATATAACGTTATACGTTATATCGTAATAGTATATAACGCTATACGTTATAACGTAATGCTATATAACGTTATACGTTATAACGTAATACTATATAACGTTTTACGTTATATCGTAATACTATATAGCTTTATTCGTTGTAACGTAATACTATATAACGTTATACGTTGTATGGTAACAGTATATTACGTTACACGTTATAACGTAATAGTATATAACGTTATACGTTATATCGTAATAGTATATAACGCTATACGTTATAATGTAATACTATATAACGTTATACGTTATATCGTAATAGTATATAACCCTATACGTTATAACTTAATAGTATATAACGCTATACGTTATAACGTAATACTATATAACGTTATACGTTATATCGTAATAGTATATAACCCTATACGTTATAACTTAATAGTATATAACGCTATACGTTATAACGTAATACTATATAACGTTATACGTTATATCGTAATAGTATATAACGATATACGTTATAACGTAATACTATATAACGTTATACGTTATATCGTAATACTATATACCTTTATTCGTTATAACGTAATACTATATAACGTTATACGTTATAACGTAATACTATATAACGTTTTACGTTATATCGTAATACTATATACCTTTATTCGTTATAACGCAATACTATATATCGTTATACGTTATAACGTAATACTATATAACGTTATACGTTATAACGTAATACTATATAACGTTTTACGTTATATCGTAATACTATATACCTTTATTCGTTATAACGCAATACTATATAACGTTTTACTTTGTATAGTTATAATATATAACTATATAGCTTATATCGTAATAGTATATAACGTTACACGTTATAACGTAATAGTATATAACGTTACACGTTATAACGTAATACTATATAACGTTATACGTTTTAACCTAATTCTTTATAACGTTACACGTTATAACGTAATACTATATAACGTTATACGTTATAACGTAATACTATATAACGTTTTACGTTATATCGTAATACTATATACCTCTATTCGTTATAACGTAATACTATATAACGTTATACGTTGTATGGTAACAGTATATAACGTTACACGTTATAACGTAATACTATATAACGTTATACGTTGTATAGTAATATTATATAACGTATCGTAATACCATATAACGTTATACGTTATAACATAATACTATATAACGTTACACGTTGTATAGTAATAGTATATAACGTTATACGTTATATCGTAATAGTATATAACGCTATACGTTATAATGTAATACTATATAACGTTATACGTTATATCGTAATAGTATATAACCCTATACGTTATAACTTAATAGTATATAACGCTATACGTTATAACGTAATACTATATAACGTTATACGTTATATCGTAATAGTATATAACGATATACGTTATAACGTAATACTATATAACGTTATACGTTATAACGTAATACTATATAACGTTATACGTTATAACGTAATACTATATAACGTTATACGTTATAACGTAATACTATATAACATTATGCGTTATAACGTAATACTATATCACGTTACACGTTATAACGTAATACTATATAACGTTATACGTTATAACGTAATACTATATAACGTTTTACGTTGTATAGTAGTAGTATATAACGTTACACGTTATAACGTAATACTATATAACGTTATACGTTATAACGTAATACTATATAGCGTTATACGTTATAACGTAATACTATATAACGTTATAGGTTATTACATAATACTATATAACGTTTTACGTTATATCGTAATACTATATACCTTTATTCGTTATAACGTAATACTATATAACGTTACACGTTGTATAGTTATAGTATATAACGTTATACGTTATAACGTAATACTATATATCGTTATACGTTATAACGTAATACTATATAACCTTATACGTTATAACGTAATACTATGTAACGTTACACGTTGTATAGTTATAGTATAGAACGATATAGCTTATATCCTAATAGTATATAACGTTAGACGTTATAACGTAATACTATATAACGTTATACGTTATAACGTAATACTATATAACATTACACGTTGTATTGTAATAGTATATAACGTGGTAGGCTATAACGTAATACTGTTTAACGTTATGCGTTATAACGTAATACTATACAACGTTATACGTTATAACGTAATTCTTTATAACGTTACACGTTATATCGTAATAGAATATAACGCTATACGTTATAACGTAATACTATATAACGTTATACGTTATAACGTAATACTATATAACGTTATACGTTATAACGTAATACTATATAACATTATGCGTTATAACGTAATACTATATAACGTTATACGTTGTATAGTAATAGTATATAACGTTACACGTTCTAACGTAATACTATATAACGTTATACGTTATAACATAATACTATATAACGTTACACGTTGTATAGTAATAGTATATAACGTTATACGTTATATCGTAATAGTATATAACGCTATACGTTATAATGTAATACTATATAACGTTATACGTTATATCGTAATAGTATATAACCCTATACGTTATAACTTAATAGTATATAACGCTATACGTTATAACGTAATACTATATAACGTTATACGTTATATCGTAATAGTATATAACCCTATACGTTATAACTTAATAGTATATAACGCTATACGTTATAACGTAATACTATATAACGTTATACGTTATATCGTAATAGTATATAACGATATACGTTATAACGTAATACTATATAACGTTATACGTTATATCGTAATAGTATATAACGATATACGTTATAACGTAATACTATATAACGTTATACGTTATAACGTAATACTATATAACGTTTTACGTTATATCGTAATACTATATACCTTTATTCGTTATAACGTAATACTATATAACGTTACACGTTGTATAGTTATAGTATATAACGTTATACGTTTTATCGTAATAGTATATAACGCTATACGTTATAACGTAATACTACATAACGTTATACATTATATCGTAATAGTATATAACGCTATATATTATATATATATATATAGTATAACGCTATATATAGTATAACGTAATACTATATAACGTTATACGTTATAACGTAATACTATATAACGTTATACGTTATAACGTAATACTATATAACGTTATACGTTATAACGTATTACTATATAACATTACACGTTGTATTGGAATACTATATAACGTTACACGTTATATCGTAATTCTATATAACGTTTTACGTTATATCGTAATACTGCATACCTTTATTCGTTATAACGTAATACTATATAACGTTTTACGTTGTATAGTAATAGTATATAACGTTACACGTTATAACGTAGTACTATATAACGTTATACGTTATAACGTAATACTATATAACGTTTTACGTTATATCGTAATACTATATACCTTTATTCGTTATAACGTAATACTATATAACGTTATACGTTGCATAGTTATAGTATATAACGTTACACGTTATAACGTAGTACTATATAACGTTATACGTTATAACGTAATACTATATAACGTTTTACGTTATATCGTAATACTATATACCTTTATTCGTTATAACGTAATACTATATAACGTTACACGTTGTATAGTTATAGTATATAACGTTATACGTTATAACGTAATACTATATATCGTTATACGTTATAACGTAATACTATATAACGTTACACGTTGTATAGTTATAGTATATAACGATATAGCTTATATCCTAATAGTATATAACGTTACACGTTATAACGTAGTACTATATAACGTTATACGTTATAACGTAATTCTTTATAACGTTACACGTTATATCGTAATAGAATATAACGCTATACGTTATAACGTAATACTATATAACGTTATACGTTATAACGTAATACTATATAACGTCATACGTTATAACGTAATACTATATAACGTTATACGTTATAACGTAATACTATATAACATTATGCGTTATAACGTAATACTATATAACATTGTACGTTATAACGTAATACTATATAACGTTATACGTTATAACGTAATACTGTATAACGTTACATGTTGTATAGTTATAGTATATAACGTTATACGTTATATCGTAATAGTATATATCGCTATACGTTATAACGTAATACTACATAACGTTATACGTTATATCGTAATAGTATATAACGCTATACGTTATAACGTAATACTATATAACGTTATACGTTGTATAGTTATAGTATATAACTATATAGCTTATATCGTAATAGTATATAACGTTACACGTTATAACGTAATACTATGTAACGTTATACGTTTTAACCTAATTCTTTATAACGTTACACGTTATAACGTAATACTATATAACGTTATACGTTATAACATATTACTATATAACATTACACGTTGTATTGCAATACTATATAACGTTACACGTTATAACGTAATACTATATAACGTTATACGTTGTATAGTTATACTATATAACTATATAGCTTATATCGTAATAGTATATAACGTTACACGTTATAACGTCATACTATATAACGTTATACGTTTTAACCTAATTCTTTATAACGTTACACGCTATAACGTAATACTATATAACGTTATACGTTATAACGTAATACTATATAACGTTACACGTTGTATAGTTATAGTATATAACGTTATAGCTTATATCGTAATAGTATATATCGTTGTACGTTACAACGTAATACTATATAACGTTATACGTTATAACGTAATACTATATAACGTTTTACGTTATATCGTAATACTATATACCTTTATTCGTTATAACGCAATTCTATATAACGTTTTACATTGTATAGAAATAGTATATAACGTTACACGTTATAACGTAATACTATATAACGCTATACGTTATGACGTAATACTATATAACGTTATACGTTATATCGTAATAGTATATAACGCTATGCGTTATAACGTAATACTATATAACGTTATCCGTTGTGTTGTAATACTATATAACGATATACGTTATAACGTAATACTATATAACGTTACACGTTGTATAGTAATTGTATATAACGTTATACGTTATATCGTAATAGTATATAACGCTATACGTTATAACGTAATAATATATAACGTTATACGTTATATCGTAATAGTATATAACGCTATACGTTATAACGTAATACTATATAACGTTATACGTTATAACGTAATACTATATAACGTTATACGTTATAACGTAATACTATATAACATTATGCGTTATAACGTAATACTATATAACGTTTTACGTTATATCGTAATACTATATACCTTTATTCGTTATAACGTAATACTATATAACGTTATACGTTGTATAGTTATAGTATATAACGTTATACGTTATAACGTAATACTATATATCGTTATACGTTATAACGTAATACTATATAACCCTATACGTTATAACGTAATACTATATAACGTTACACGTTGTATAGTTATAGTATATAACGATATAGCTTATATCCTAATAGTATATAACGTTACACGTTATAACGTAATACTATATAACATTATACGTTATAACGTAATACTATATAACATTACACGTTGTATTGTAATAGTATATAACGTGGTAGGCTATAACGTAATACTGTTTAACGTTATGCGTTATAACGTAATACTATACAACGTGATACGTTATAACGTAATTCTTTATAACGTTACACGTTATATCGTAATAGAATATAACGCTATACGTTATAACGTAATACTATATAACGTTTTACGTTGTATAGTAATAGTTTATAACGTTACACGTTATAACGTAATACTATATAACGTTATACGTTATAACGTAATACTATATAACGTTATACGTTATAACGTAATACTATGTAACGTTATATGTTATATCGTAATACTATATACCTTTTTGCGTTATAACGTAATACTATATAACGTTATACGTTGTATAGTTATAGTATATAACATTATACGTTATAACGTAATACTATATATCGTTATACGTTATAATGTAATACTATATAACCTTATACGTTATAACGTAATACTATATAACCTTATACGTTATAACGTAATACTATATAACCTTATACGTTATAACGTAATACTATATAACATTACACGTTGTATAGTTATAGTATACAACGATATAGCTTATATCCTAATAGTATATAACGTTACACGTTATAACGTAATACTATATAACGTTATATGTTATAACGTAATACTATATAACATTACACGTTGTATTGTAATAGTATATAACGTGGTAGGCTATAACGTAATACTGTTTAACGTTATGCGTTATAACGTAATACTATACAACGTTATACGTTATAACGTAATTCTTTATAACGTTACACGTTATATCGTAATAGAATATAACGCTATACGTTATAACGTAATACTATATAACGTTATACGTTATAACGTAATACTATATAACGTCATACGTTATAACGTAATACTATATAACGTTATACGTTATAACGTAATACTATATAACATTATGCGTTATAACGTAATACTATATAACATTGTACGTTATAACGTAATACTATATAACGTTATACGTTATAACGTAATACTGTATAACGTTACATGTTGTATAGTTATAGTATATAACGTTATACGTTATATCGTAATAGTATATATCGCTATACGTTATAACGTAATACTACATAACGTTATACGTTATATCGTAATAGTATATAACGCTATACGTTATAACGTAATACTATATAACGTTATACGTTGTATAGTTATAGTATATAACTATATAGCTTATATCGTAATAGTATATAACGTTACACGTTATAACGTAATACTATGTAACGTTATACGTTTTAACCTAATTCTTTATAACGTTACACGTTATAACGTAATACTATATAACGTTATACGTTATAACATATTACTATATAACATTACACGTTGTATTGCAATACTATATAACGTTACACGTTATAACGTAATACTATATAACGTTATACGTTGTATAGTTATACTATATAACTATATAGCTTATATCGTAATAGTATATAACGTTACACGTTATAACGTCATACTATATAACGTTATACGTTTTAACCTAATTCTTTATAACGTTACACGCTATAACGTAATACTATATAACGTTATACGTTATAACGTAATACTATATAACGTTACACGTTGTATAGTTATAGTATATAACGTTATAGCTTATATCGTAATAGTATATATCGTTGTACGTTACAACGTAATACTATATAACGTTATACGTTATAACGTAATACTATATAACGTTTTACGTTATATCGTAATACTATATACCTTTATTCGTTATAACGCAATTCTATATAACGTTTTACATTGTATAGAAATAGTATATAACGTTACACGTTATAACGTAATACTATATAACGCTATACGTTATGACGTAATACTATATAACGTTATACGTTATATCGTAATAGTTTATAACGCTATGCGTTATAACGTAATACTATATAACGTTATCCGTTGTGTTGTAATACTATATAACGATATACGTTATAACGTAATACTATATAACGTTACACGTTGTATAGTAATTGTATATAACGTTATACGTTATATCGTAATAGTATATAACGCTATACGTTATAACGTAATAATATATAACGTTATACGTTATATCGTAATAGTATATAACGCTATACGTTATAACGTAATACTATATAACGTTATACGTTATAACGTAATACTATATAACGTTATACGTTATAACGTAATACTACATAACATTATGCGTTATAACGTAATACTATATAACGTTTTACGTTATATCGTAATACTATATACCTTTATTCGTTATAACGTAATACTATATAACGTTATACGTTGTATAGTTATAGTATATAACGTTATACGTTATAACGTAATACTATATATCGTTATACGTTATAACGTAATACTATATAACCCTATACGTTATAACGTAATACTATATAACGTTACACGTTGTATAGTTATAGTATATAACGATATAGCTTATATCCTAATAGTATATAACGTTACACGTTATAACGTAATACTATATAACATTATACGTTATAACGTAATACTATATAACATTACACGTTGTATTGTAATAGTATATAACGTGGTAGGCTATAACGTAATACTGTTTAACGTTATGCGTTATAACGTAATACTATACAACGTGATACGTTATAACGTAATTCTTTATAACGTTACACGTTATATCGTAATAGAATATAACGCTATACGTTATAACGTAATACTATATAACGTTTTACGTTGTATAGTAATAGTTTATAACGTTACACGTTATAACGTAATACTATATAACGTTATACGTTATAACGTAATACTATATAACGTTATACGTTATAACGTAATACTATGTAACGTTATATGTTATATCGTAATACTATATACCTTTATGCGTTATAACGTAATACTATATAACGTTATACGTTGTATAGTTATAGTATATAACATTATACGTTATAACGTAATACTATATATCGTTATACGTTATAATGTAATACTATATAACCTTATACGTTATAACGTAATACTATATAACCTTATACGTTATAACGTAATACTATATAACCTTATACGTTATAACGTAATACTATATAACATTACACGTTGTATAGTTATAGTATACAACGATATAGCTTATATCCTAATAGTATATAACGTTACACGTTATAACGTAATACTATATAACGTTATATGTTATAACGTAATACTATATAACATTACACGTTGTATTGTAATAGTATATAACGTGGTAGGCTATAACGTAATACTGTTTAACGTTATGCGTTATAACGTAATACTATACAACGTTATACGTTATAACGTAATTCTTTATAACGTTACACGTTATATCGTAATAGAATATAACGCTATACGTTATAACGTAATACTATATAACGTTATACGTTATAACGTAATACTATATAACGTCATACGTTATAACGTAATACTATATAACGTTATACGTTATAACGTAATACTATATAACATTATGCGTTATAACGTAATACTATATAACATTGTACGTTATAACGTAATACTATATAACGTTATACGTTATAACGTAATACTGTATAACGTTACATGTTGTATAGTTATAGTATATAACGTTATACGTTATATCGTAATAGTATATATCGCTATACGTTATAACGTAATACTACATAACGTTATACGTTATATCGTAATAGTATATAACGCTATACGTTATAACGTAATACTATATAACGTTATACGTTGTATAGTTATAGTATATAACTATATAGCTTATATCGTAATAGTATATAACGTTACACGTTATAACGTAATACTATGTAACGTTATACGTTTTAACCTAATTCTTTATAACGTTACACGTTATAACGTAATACTATATAACGTTATACGTTATAACATATTACTATATAACATTACACGTTGTATTGCAATACTATAAAACGTTACACGTTATAACGTAATACTATATAACGTTATACGTTGTATAGTTATACTATATAACTATATAGCTTATATCGTAATAGTATATAACGTTACACGTTATAACGTCATACTATATAACGTTATACGTTTTAACCTAATTCTTTATAACGTTACACGCTATAACGTAATACTATATAACGTTATACGTTATAACGTAATACTATATAACATTACACGTTGTATAGTTATAGTATATAACGTTATAGCTTATATCGTAATAGTATATATCGTTGTACGTTACAACGTAATACTATATAACGTTATACGTTATAACGTAATACTATATAACGTTTTACGTTATATCGTAATACTATATACCTTTATTCGTTATAACGCAATTCTATATAACGTTTTACATTGTATAGAAATAGTATATAACGTTACACGTTATAACGTAATACTATATAACGCTATACGTTATGACGTAATACTATATAACGTTATACGTTATATCGTAATAGTATATAACGCTATGCGTTATAACGTAATACTATATAACGTTATCCGTTGTGTTGTAATACTATATAACGATATACGTTATAACGTAATACTATATAACGTTACACGTTGTATAGTAATTGTATATAACGTTATACGTTATATCGTAATAGTATATAACGCTATACGTTATAACGTAATAATATATAACGTTATACGTTATATCGTAACAGTATATAACGCTATACGTTATAACGTAATACTATATAACGTTATACGTTATAACGTAATACTATATAACGTTATACGTTATAACGTAATACTATATAACATTATGCGTTATAACGTAATACTATATAACGTTTTACGTTATATCGTAATACTATATACCTTTATTCGTTATAACGTAATACTATATAACGTTATACGTTGTATAGTTATAGTATATAACGTTATACGTTATAACGTAATACTATATATCGTTATACGTTATAACGTAATACTATATAACCCTATACGTTATAACGTAATACTATATAACGTTACACGTTGTATAGTTATAGTATATAACGATATAGCTTATATCCTAATAGTATATAACGTTACACGTTATAACGTAATACTATATAACATTATACGTTATAACGTAATACTATATAACATTACACGTTGTATTGTAATAGTATATAACGTGGTAGGCTATAACGTAATACTGTTTAACGTTATGCGTTATAACGTAATACTATACAACGTGATACGTTATAACGTAATTCTTTATAACGTTACACGTTATATCGTAATAGAATATAACGCTATACGTTATAACGTAATACTATATAACGTTAAACGTTATAACGTAATACTATATAACGTTATACGTTATAACGTAATACTATATAACGTTTTACGTTATATCGTAATACTATATACCTTTATTCGTTATAACGTAATACTATATAACGTTATACGTTGTATGGTAACAGTACATAACGTTACACGTTATAACGTAATACTATATAACGTTATACGTTGTATAGTAATAGTATATAACGTATCGTAATACTATATAACGTTATACGTTATAACATAATACTATATAACGTTACACGTTGTATAGTAATAGTATATAACGTTATACGTTATATCGTAATAGTATATAACGCTATACGTTATAATGTAATACTATATAACGTTATACGTTATATCGTAATAGTATATAACGTGGTAGGCTATAACGTAATACTGTTTAACGTTATGCGTTATAACGTAATACTATACAACGTTATACGTTATAACGTAATTCTTTATAACGTTACACGTTAGATCGTAATAGAATATAACGTTATACGTTATAACGTAATACTATATAACGTTTTATGTTATATCGTAATACTATATACCTTTATTCGTTATAACGCAATTCTATATAACGTTTTACATTGTATAGAAATAGTATATAACGTTACACGTTATAACGTAATACTATATAACGCTATACGTTATGACGTAATACTATATAATGTTATACGTTATAACGTAATACTATATAACGTTATACGTTATAACATAATACTATATAACGTTATACGTTATAACGTAATACTATATAACATTATGCGTTATAACGTAATACTATATAACGTTTTACGTTATATCGTAATACTATATACCTTTATTCGTTATAACGTAATACTATATAACGTTATACGTTGTATAGTTATAGTATATAACGTTATACGTTATAACGTAATACTATATATCGTTATACGTTATAACGTAATACTATATAACCCCATACGTTATAACGTAATACTATATAACGTTACACGTTGTATAGTTATAGTATATAACGATATAGCTTATATCCTAATAGTATATAACGTTACACGTTATAACGTAATACTATATAACATTATACGTTATAACGTAATACTATATAACATTACACGTTGTATTGTAATAGTATATAACGTGGTAGGCTACAACGTAATACTGTTTAACGTTATGCGTTATAACGTAATACTATACAACGTTATACGTTATAACGTAATACTATATAACGTTATACGTTATAACGTAATACTATATAACGTTGTACGTTATAACGTAATACTATATAACGTTATACGTTATAACGTAATACTGTATAACGTTACATGTTGTATAGTTATAGTATATAACGTTATACGTTATATCGTAATAGTACATAACGCTATACGTTATAACGTAATACTACATAACGTTATACGTTATATCGTAATAGTATATAACGCTATACGTTATAACGTAATACTATATAACGTTATACGTTGTATAGTTATAGTATATAACTATATAGCTTATATCGTAATAGTATATAACGTTACACGTTATAACGTAATACTATATAACGTTATACGTTTTAACCTAATTCTTTATAACGTTACACGTTATAACGTAATACTATATAACGTTATACGTTGTAACATATTACTATATAACATTACACGTTGTATTGCAATACTATATAACGTTACACGTTATAACGTAATACTATATAACGTTATACGTTGTATAGTTATACTATATAACTATATAGCTTATATCGTAATAGTATATAACGTTACACGTTATAACGTAATACTATATAACGTTATACGTTTTAACCTAATTCTTTATAACGTTACACGTTATAACGTAATACTATATAACGTTATACGTTATAACGTAATACTATATAACGTTACACGTTGTATAGTTATAGTATATAACGTTATAGCTTATATCGTAATAGTATATATCGTTGTACGTTATAACGTAATACTATATAACGTTATACGTTATAACGTAATACTATATAACGTTTTACGTTATATCGTAATACTATATAACTTTATTCGTTATAACGCAATTCTATATAACGTTTTGCATTGTATAGAAATAGTATATAACGTTACACGTTATAACGTAATACTATATAACGCTATACGTTATGACGTAATACTATATAATGTTATACGTTATAACGTAATACTATATAACGTTATACGTTATAACATAATACTATATAACGTTTTACGTTATATCGTAATACTATATACCTTTATTCGTTATAACGTAATACTATATAACGTTATACGTTATATCGTAATAGTATGTAACGCTATGCGTTATAACGTAATACTATATAACGTTATACGTTGTGTTGTAATACTATATAACGTTATACGTTATAACGTATTACTATATAACGTTACACGTTGTATGGAAATTGTATATAACGTTATATGTTATATCGTAATAGTATATAACGCTATACGTTATAACGTAATACTTTATAACGTTATACGTTATATCCTAATAGTATATAACGCTATACGTTATAACGTAATACTATATAACGTTATACGTTATAACGTAATACTATATAACGTTACACGTTGTATAGTTATAGTATATAACGTTATACGTTATAACGTAATACTATATAACCTTATACGTTATAACGTAATACTATATAACGTTACACGTTGTATAGTTATAGTATATAACGATATAGCTTATATCCTAATAGTATATAACGTTATACGTTATAACGTAATACTATATAACGTTATACGTTGTGTTGTAATACTATATAACGTTATACGTTATAACGTAATACTATATAACGTTACACGTTGTATAGTAATTGTATATAACGTTATACGTTATATCGTAATAGTATATAACGCTATACGTTATAACGTAATAATATATAACGTTATACGTTATATCGTAATAGTATATAACGCTATACGTTATAACGTAATACTATATAACGTTATACGTTATAACGTAATACTATATAACTTTATACGTTATAACGTAATACTATATAACGTTATACATTATAACATAATACTATATAACGTTTTACGTTATATCGTAATACTATATACCTTTATTCGTTATAACGTAATACTATATAACGTTATACGTTTTAACCTAATTCTTTATAACGTTATACGTTATAACGTAATACTATATAACCTTATACGTTATAACGTAATACTATATAACGTTACACGTTGTATAGTTATAGTATATAACGATATAGCTTATATCCTAATAGTATATAACGTTATACGTTATAACGTAATACTATATAACGTTATACGTTGTGTTGTAATACTATATAACGTTATACGTTATAACGTAATACTATATAACGTTACACGTTGTATAGTAATTGTATATAACGTTATACGTTATATCGTAATAGTATATAACGCTATACGTTATAACGTAATAATATATAACGTTATACGTTATATCGTAATAGTATATAACGCTATACGTTATAACGTAATACTATATAACGTTATACGTTATAACGTAATACTATATAACTTTATACGTTATAACGTAATACTATATATCGTTATACATTATAACATAATACTATATAACGTTTTACGTTATATCGTAATACTATATACCTTTATTCGTTATAACGTAATACTATATAACGTTATACGTTTTAACCTAATTCTTTATAACGTTATACGTTATAACGTAATACTATATAACCTTATACGTTATAACGTAATACTATATAACGTTACACGTTGTATAGTTATAGTATATAACGATATAGCTTATATCCTAATAGTATATAACGTTATACGTTATAACGTAATACTATATAACGTTATACGTTGTGTTGTAATACTATATAACGTTATACGTTATAACGTAATACTATATAACGTTACACGTTGTATAGTAATTGTATATAACGTTATACGTTATATCGTAATAGTATATAACGCTATACGTTATAACGTAATAATATATAACGTTATACGTTATATCGTAATAGTATATAACGCTATACGTTATAACGTAATACTATATAACGTTATACGTTATAACGTAATACTATATAACTTTATACGTTATAACGTAATACTATATAACGTTATACATTATAACATAATACTATATAACGTTTTACGTTATATCGTAATACTATATACCTTTATTCGTTATAACGTAATACTATATAACGTTATACGTTTTAACCTAATTCTTTATAACGTTACACGTTATAACGTAATACTATATAACGTTATACGTTGTGTTGTAATACTATATAACGTTATACGTTATAACGTATTACTATATAACGTTACACGTTGTATGGTAATTGTATATAACGTTATATGTTATATCGTAATAGTATATAACGCTATACGTTATAACGTAATACTTTATAACGTTATACGTTATATCGTAATAGTATATAACGCTATACGTTATAACGTAATACTATATAACGTTATACGTTATAACGTAATACTATATAACGTTACACGTTGTATAGTTATAGTATATAACGTTATACGTTATAACGTAATACTATATAACGTTATACATTATAACATAATACTATATAACGTTTTACGTTATATCGTAATACTATATACCTTTATTCGTTATAACGTAATACTATATAACGTTATAAGTTGTATGGTAACAGTATATAACGTTACACGTTATAACGTAATACTATATAACGTTATACGTTGTATAGTAATAGTATATAACGTTATGCGTTATATCGTAATACTATATACCTTTATTCGTTATAACGTAATACTATATAACGTTTTACGTTGTATAGTAATAGTATATAACGTTATGCGTTATATCGTAATAGTATATAACGCTATGCGTTATAACGTAATACTATATAACGTTATACGTTGTATCGTAATAGTATATAACGCTATACGTTATAACGTAATAGTATATAACGCTATACGTTATAAAGTAATACTATATAACGTTATACGTTATATCGTAATAGTATATAACGCTGTACGTTATAACGTAATACTATATAACGTTATACGTTATAACGTAATACTATATAACGTTACACGTTGTATAGTTATAGTGTATAACGTTATACGTTATAACGTAATACTATATAACGTTATACATTATAACATAATACTATATAACGTTTTACGTTATATCGTAATACTATATACCTTTATTCGTTATAACGTAATACTATATAACGTTATAAGTTGTATGGTAACAGTATATAACGTTACACGTTATAACGTAATACTATATAACGTTACACGTTATAACGTAATACTATATAACGTTATACGTTGTATAGTAATAGTATATAACGTTACACGTTCTAACGTAATACTATATAACGTTATACGTTATAACGTAATACTATATAACGTTTTACGTTATATCGTAATACTATATACCTTTATTCGTTATAACGTAATACTATATAACGTTTTACGTTGTATAGTAATAGTATATAACGTTATGCGTTATATCGTAATAGTATATAACGCTATGCGTTATAACGTAATACTATATAACGTTATACGTTGTATAGTAATAGTATATAACGTTACACGTTCTAACGTAATACTATATAACGTTATACGTTATAACGTAATACTATATAACGTTTTACGTTATATCGTAATACTATATACCTTTATTCGTTATAACGTAATACTATATAACGTTTTACGTTGTATAGTAATAGTATATAACGTTATACGTTATATCGTAATAGTATATAACGCTATGCGTTATAACGTAATACTATATAACGTTATACGTTGTATCGTAATAGTATATAACGCTATGCGTTATAACGTAATACTATATAACGTTACACGTTGTATAGTTATAGTATATAACGTTATAGCTTATATCGTAATAGTATATAACGTTGTACGTTATAACGTAATACTATATAACGTTATACGTTATAACGTAATACTATATAACGTTTTACGTTATATCGTAATACTATATACCTTTATTCGTTATAACGCAATACTATTTAACGTTTTACGTTGTATAGTAATAGTATATAACGTATAACGTTATAACGTAATACTATATAACGTAATACGTTATGACGTAATACTATATAACGTTACACGTTATAACGTAATACTGTATAACGTTATACGTTATATCGTAATAGTATATAACGCTATACGTTATAACGTAATACTATATAACGTTATATGTTATAACGTAATACTATATAACGTTATACGTTGTGTTGTAATACTATATAACGTTATACGTTATAACGTAATACTATATAACGTTACACGTTGTATAGTAATTGTATATAACGTTATACGTTATATCGTAATAGTATATAACGCTATACGAAAAACGTAATACTATATAACGTTATACGTTATATCGTAATAGTATATAACGCTATACGTTATAACGTAATACTATCTAACGTTATACGTTATAACGTAAAACTATATAACGTTACACGTTGTATAGTTATAGTATATATCGTTATACGTTATAACGTAATACTATATAACGTTATACGTTATAACGTAATACTATATATCCTTATACGTTATAACGTAATACTATATAACGTTACACGTTGTATAGTAATTGTATATAACGTTATACGTTATATCGTAATAGTATATAACGCTATACGTTATAACGTAATAATATATAACGTTATACGTTATATCGTAATAGTATATAACGCTATACGTTATAACGTAATACTATATAACGTTATACGTTATAACGTAATACTATATAACTTTATACGTTATAACGTAATACTATATAACGTTATACATTATAACATAATACTATATAACGTTTTACGTTATATCGTAATACTATATAACTTTATTCGTTATAACGTAATACTATATAACGTTATACGTTTTAACCTAATTCTTTATAACGTTACACGTTATAACGTAATACTATATAACGTTATACGTTATAACGTAATACTATATAACGTTACACGTTGTATAGTTATAGTATATACCTTTATTCGTTATAACGTAATACTATATAACGTTATACGTTATATCGTAATAGTATATAACGCTATGCGTTATAACGTAATACTATATAACGTTATACGTTGTGTTGTAATACTATATAACGTTATACGTTATAACGTATTACTATATAACGTTACACGTTGTATGGTAATTGTATACAACGTTATATGTTATATCGAAATAGTATATAACGCTATACGTTATAACGTAATACTTTATAACGTTATACGTTATATCGTAATAGTATATAACGCTATACGTGATAACGTAATACTATATAACGTTATACGTTATAACGTAATACTATATAACGTTACACGTTGTATAGTTATAGTATATAACGTTATACGTTATAACGTAATACTATATAACGTTATACATTATAACATAATACTATATAACGTTTTACGTTATATCGTAATACTATATACCTTTATTCGTTATAACGTAATACTATATAACGTTATAAGTTGTATGGTAACAGTATATAACGTTACACGTTATAACGTAATACTATATAACGTTATACGTTGTATAGTAATAGTATATAACGTTACACGTTCTAACGTAATACTATATAACGTTATACGTTATGACGTAATACTATATAACGTTTTACGTTATATCGTAATAGTATATAACGCTATACGAAAAACGTAATACTATATAACGTTTTACGTTGTATAGTAATAGTATATAACGTTATACGTTATATCGTAATAGTATATAACGCTATGCGTTATAACGTAATACTATATAACGTTATACGTTGTATCGTAATAGTATATAACGCTATGCGTTATAACGTAATACTATATAACGTTACACGTTGTATAGTTATAGTATATAACGTTATAGCTTATATCGTAATAGTATATAACGTTGTACGTTATAACGTAATACTATATAACGTTATACGTTATAACGTAATACTATATAACGTTTTACGTTATATCGTAATACTATATACCTTTATTCGTTATAACGCAATACTATTTAACGTTTTACGTTGTATAGTAATAGTATATAACGTATAACGTTATAACGTAATACTATATAACGTAATACGTTATGACGTAATACTATATAACGTTATACGTTATAACGTAATACTGTATAACGTTATACGTTATATCGTAATAGTATATAACGCTATACGTTATAACGTAATACTATATAACGTTATATGTTATAACGTAATACTATATAACGTTATACGTTGTGTTGTAATACTATATAACGTTATACGTTATAACGGAATACTATATAACGTTACACGTTGTATAGTAATTGTATATAACGTTATACGTTATATCGTAATAGTATATAACGCTATACGAAAAACGTAATACTATATAACGTTATACGTTATATCGTAATAGTATATAACGCTATACGTTATAACGTAATACTATCTAACGTTATACGTTATAACGTAATACTATATAACGTTACACGTTGTATAGTTATAGTATATAACGTTATACGTTATAACGTAATACTATATAACGTTATACGTTATAACGTAATACTATATATCCTTATACGTTATAACGTAATACTATATAACGTTACACGTTGTATATTTGTAGTATATAACGATATAGCTTATATCCTAATAGTATATAACGTTACACGTTATAACGTAATACTATATAACGTTATACGTTATAACGTAATACTATATAACATTACACGTTGTATTGTAATAGTATATAACGTGGTAGGCTATAACGTAATACTGTTTAACGTTATACGTTATAACGTAATACTATACAACGTTATACGTTATAACGTAATTCTTTATAACGTTAAACGTTATATCGTAATAGAATATAACGCTATACGTTATAACGTAATACTATATAACTTTATACGTTATAACGTAATACTATATAACGTTATACATTATAACATAATACTATATAACGTTTTACGTTATATCGTAATACTATATACCTTTATTCGTTATAACGTAATACTATATAACGTTATACGTTGTATAGTTATAGTATATAACGTTATACGTTATAACGTAATACTATATATCGTTATACGTTATAACGTAATACTATATATCGTTATACGTTAAAACGTAATACTATATAACCTTATACGTTATAACGTAATACTATATAACGTTACACGTTGTATAGTTATAGTATATAACGATATAGCTTATATCCTAATAGTATATAACGTTACACGTTATAACGTAATACTATATAACGTTATACGTTATAACGTAATACTATATAACATTACACGTTGTATTGTAATAGTATATAACGTGGTAGGCTATATTGTAACACTGTTTAACGTTATACTTATACAACGTAATACTATACAACGTTATACGTTATAACGTAATTCTTTATAACGTTACACGTTATATCGTAATAGAATATAACGCTATACGTTATAACGTAATACTATATAACTTTATACGTTATAACGTAATACTATATAACGTTATACATTATAACCTAATACTATATAACGTTTTACGTTATATCGTAATACTATATACCTTTATTCGTTATAACGTAATACTATATAACGTTATACGTTGTATAGTTATAGTATATAACGTTATACGTTATAACGTAATACTATATATCGTTATACGTTATAACGTAATACTATATATCGTTATACGTTAAAACGTAATACTATATAACCTTATACGTTATAACGTAATACTATATAACGTTACACGTTGTATAGTTATAGTATATAACGATATAGCTTATATCCTAATAGTATATAACGTTACACGTTATAACGTAATACTATATAACGTTATACGTTATAACGTAATACTATATAACATTACACGTTGTATTGTAATAGTATATAACGTGGTAGGCTATAATGTAATACTGTTTAACGTTATGCCTTATAACGTAATACTATACAACGTTATACGTTATAACGTAATTCTTTATAACGTTACACGTTATATCGTAATAGAATATAACGCTATACGTTATAACGTAATACTATATAACGTTATACGTTATAACGTAATACTATATAACGTTATACGTTATAACGTAATACTATATAACATTACACGTTGTATTGTAATAGTATATAACGTGGTAGGCTATAACGTAATACTGTTTAGCGTTATGCGTTATAACGTAATACTATACAACGTTATACGTTATAACGTAATTCTTTATAACGTTACACGTTATATCGTAATAGAATATAACGCTATACGTTATAACGTAATACTATATAACGTTATACGTTATAACATATTACTATATAGCATTACACGTTGTATTGCAATACTATATAACGTTACAAGTTATAACGTAATACTATATAACGCTATACGTTATGACGTAATACTATATAATGTTATACGTTATAACGTAATACTATATAACGTTATGCGTTATAACGTAATACTATAGAACGTTTTACGTTATATCTTAATACTATATACCTTTATTCGTTATAACGTAATACTATATAACGTTATACGTTATAACGTAATACTATATAACATTACACGTTGTATTGTAATAGTATATAACGTAGTAGGCAATAACGTAATACTGTTTAACGTTATGCGTTATAACGTAATACTATACAACGTTATACGTTATAACGTAATTCTTTATAACGTTACACGTTATATCGTAATAGAATATAACGCTATACGTTATAACGTAATACTATATAACGTTATACGTTATAACGTAATACTGTATAACGTTATACGTTATAACGTAATACTATATAACATTATGCGTTATAACGTAATACTATATAACGTTGTACGTTATAGCGTAATACTATATAATGTTATACGTTATAACGTAATACTATATAACGTTACACGTTGTATAGTTATAGTATATAACGTTATACGTTTTATCGTAATAGTATATAACGCTATACGTTATAACGTAATACTACATAACGTTATACATTATATCGTAATAGTATATAACGCTATACGTTATAACGTAATACTATATAACGTTATACGTTATAACGTAATACTATATAACGTTATACGTTATAACGTAATACTATATAACGTTATACGTTATAACGTATTACTATATAACATTACACGTTGTATTGGAATACTATATAACGTTACACGTTATAACGTAATACTATGTAGCGTTTTACGTTAATATCGTAATACTACATACCTTTATTCGTTAAGACGTAATACTATATAACGTTTTACGTTGTATATTACTAGTATATAACGTTACACGTTATAACGTAATACTATATAACGTTATACGTTATAACGTAATACTATATAACGTTATACGTTATAACGTAATACTATATAACGTTTTACGTTATATCGTAATACTATATACCTATATTCGTTATAACGCAATTCTATATAACGTTTTACGTTGTATAGAAATAGTATATAACGTTACACGTTATAACATAATAGTATATAACGTTACACGTTATAACGTAATACTATATAACGTTATACGTTTTAACCTAATTCTTTATAACGTTACACGTTATAACGTAATACTATATATCGTTATACGTTATAACGTAATACTATATAACGTTACACGTTGTATAGTTATAGTATATAACGTTATAGCTTATATCGTAATAGTATATATCGTTGTACGTTATAACGTAATACTATATAACGTTATACGTTATAACGTAATACTATATAACGTTTTACGTTATATCGTAATACTATATACCTTTATTCGTTATAACGCAATTCTATATAACGTTTTACGTTGTATAGAAATAGTATATAACGTTACACGTTATAACGTAATACTATATAACACTATACGTTATGACATAATACTATTTAATGTTATACGTTATAACGTAATACTATATAATGTTATACGTTATAACATAATACTATATAACGTTATACGTTATGACGTAATACTATATAATGTTATACGTTATAACGTAATACTATATAACGTTTTACGTTATATCGTAATACTATATACCTTTATTCGTTATAACGTAATACTATATACCTTTATTCGTTATAACGTAATACTATATAACGTTATACGTTGTATGGTAACAGTATATAACGTTACACGTTATAACGTAATACTATATAACGTTATACGTTGTATAGTAATAGTATATAACGTTACACGTTCTAACGTAATACTATATAACGTTATACGTTATAACATAATACTATATAACATTACACGTTGTATTGTAATAGTATATAACGTGGTAGCCTATAACGTAATACTGTTTAACGTTATGCGTTATAACGTAATACTATACAACGTGATACGTTATAACGTAATACTATATAACATTACACGTTGTATTGTAATAGTATATAACGTGGTAGGCTATAACGTAATACTGTTTAACGTTATGCGTTATAACGTAATACTATACAACGTTATACGTTATAACGTAATTCTTTATAACGTTACACGTTATATCGTAATAGAATATAACGCTATACGCTATAACGTAATACTATATAACGTTATACGTTATAACGTAATACTATATAACGTTATACGTTATAACGTAATACTATATAACATTATGCGTTATAACGTAATACTATATAACGTTGTACGTTATAGCGTAATACTATATAATGTTATACGTTATAACGTAATACTATATAACGTTACACGTTGTATAGTTATAGTATATAACGTTATACGTTATATCGTAATAGTATATAACGCTATACGTTATAACGTAATACTATATAACGTTACACGTTGTATAGTAATAGTATATAACGTTATACGTTATTTCGTAATAGTATATAACGCTATACGTTATAATGTAATACTATATAACGTTATACGTTATATCGTAATAGTATATAACCCTATACGTTATAACTTAATAGTATATAACGCTATACGTTATAACGTAATACTATATAACGTTATACGTTATATCGTAATAGTATATAACGATATACGTTATAACGTAATACTATATAACGTTATACGTTATAACGTAATACTATATAACGTTATACGTTATAACGTAATACTATATAACGTTATACGTTATAACGTAATACTATATAACATTATGCGTTATAACGTAATACTATATCACGTTACACGTTATAACGTAATACTATATAACGTTATACGTTATAACGTAATACTATATAACGTTTTACGTTATATCGTAATACTATATACCTTTATTCGTTATAACGTAATACTATATAACGTTTTACGTTGTATAGTAGTAGTATATAACGTTACACGTTATAACGTAATACTATATAACGTTATACGTTATAACGTAATACTATATAGCGTTATACGTTATAACGTAATACTATATAACGTTATAGGTTATAACATAATACTATATAACGTTTTACGTTCTATCGTAATACTATATACCTTTATTCGTTATAACGTAATACTATATAACGTTACACGTTGTATAGTTATAGTATATAACGTTATACGTTATAACGTAATACTATATATCGTTATACGTTATAACGTAATACTATATAACCTTATACGTTATAACGTAATACTATGTAACGTTACACGTTGTATAGTTATAGTATATAACGATATAGCTTATATCCTAATAGTATATAACGTTAGACGTTATAACGTAATACTATATAACGTTATACGTTATAACGTAATACTATATAACATTACACGTTGTATTGTAATAGTATATAACGTGGTAGGCTATAACGTAATACTGTTTAACGTTATGCGTAATACTATACAACGTTATACGTTATAACGTAATTCTTTATAACGTTACACGTTATATCGTAATAGAATATAACGCTATACGTTATAACGTAATACTATATAACGTTATACGTTATAACGTAATATTATATAACGTTATACGTTATAACGTAATACTATATAACATTATGCGTTATAACGTAATACTATATAACGTTGTACGTTATAGCGTAATACTATATAACGTTACACGTTATAACGTAATACTATATAACGTTATACGTTGTATAGTAATAGTATATAACGTTACACGTTCTAACGTAATACTATATAACGTTATACGTTATAACATAATACTATATAACGTTACACGTTGTATAGTAATAGTATATAACGTTATACGTTATATCGTAATAGTATATAACGCTATACGTTATAATGTAATACTATATAACGTTATACGTTATATCGTAATAGTATATAACCCTATACGTTATAACTTAATAGTATATAACGCTATACGTTATAACGTAATACTATATAACGTTATACGTTATATCGTAATAGTATATAACGATATACGTTATAACGTAATACTATATAACGTTATACGTTATAACGTAATACTATATAACGTTATACGTTTTAACGTAATACTATATAACATTATGCGTTATAACGTAATACTATATAGCGTTATACGTTATAACGTAATACTATATAACGTTATAGGTTATAACATAATACTATATAACGTTTTACGTTCTATCGTAATACTATATACCTTTATTCGTTATAACGTAATACTATATAACGTTATACGTTATAACGTAATACTATATATCGTTATACGTTATAACGTAATACTATATAACCTTATACGTTATAACGTAATACTATGTAACGTTACACGTTGTATAGTTATAGTATATAACGATATAGCTTATATCCTAATAGTATATAACGTTAGACGTTATAACGTAATACTATATAACGTTATACGTTATAACGTAATACTATATAACATTACACGTTGTATTGTAATAGTATATAACGTGGTAGGCTATAACGTAATACTGTTTAACGTTATGCGTAATACTATACAACGTTATACGTTATAACGTAATTCTTTATAACGTTACACGTTATATCGTAATAGAATATAACGCTATACGTTATAACGTAATACTATATAACGTTATACGTTATAACGTAATATTATATAACGTTATACGTTATAACGTAATACTATATAACATTATGCGTTATAACGTAATACTATATAACGTTGTACGTTATAGCGTAATACTATATAACGTTACACGTTATAACGTAATACTATATAACGTTATACGTTGTATAGTAATAGTATATAACGTTACACGTTCTAACGTAATACTATATAACGTTATACGTTATAACATAATACTATATAACGTTACACGTTGTATAGTAATAGTATATAACGTTATACGTTATATCGTAATAGTATATAACGCTATACGTTATAATGTAATACTATATAACGTTATACGTTATATCGTAATAGTATATAACCCTATACGTTATAACTTAATAGTATATAACGCTATACGTTATAACGTAATACTATATAACGTTATACGTTATATCGTAATAGTATATAACGATATACGTTATAACGTAATACTATATAACGTTATACGTTATAACGTAATACTATATAACGTTATACGTTATAACGTAATACTATATAACATTATGCGTTATAACGTAATACTATATAACGTTGTACATTATAGCGTAATACTATATAACGTTATACGTTATAACGTAATACTATATAACGTTACACGTTGTATAGTTATGGTATATAACGTTATACGTTATATAGTAATAGTATATAACGCTATACGTTATAACGTAATACTATATAACGTTATACGTTGTATAGTTATAATATATAACTATATAGCTTATATCGTAATAGTATATAACGTTACACGTTATAACGTTATACTATATAACGTTATACGTTTTAACCTAATTCTTTATAACGTTACACGTTATAACGTAATACTATATAACGTTATACGTTATAACATATTACTATATAGCATTACACGTTGTATTGCAATACTATATAACGTTACAAGTTATAACGTAATACTATATAACGTTATACGTTATAACGTAATATTATATAACGTTATACGTTATAACGTAATACTATATAACGTTTTACGTTATATCGTAATACTATATAACTTTATTCGTTATAACGTAATACTATATAACGTTATACGTTGTATGGTAACAGTATATAACGTTACACGTTATAAAGTAATACTATATAACGTTATACGTTGTATAGTAATATTATATAACGTATCGTAATACTATATAACGTTATACGTTATAACATAATACTATATAACGTTACACGTTGTATAGTAATAGTATATAACGCTATACGTTATATCGTAATAGTATATAACGCTATACGTTATAATGTAATACTATATAACGTTATACGTTATATCGTAATAGTATATAACCCTATACGTTATAACTTAATAGTATATAACGCTATACGTTATAACGTAATACTATATAACGTTATACGTTATATCGTAATAGTATATAACGATATACGTTATAACGTAATACTATATAACGTTATACGTTATAACATAATACTATATAACGTTATACGTTATAACGTAATACTATATAACATTATGCGTTATAACGTAATACTATATAACGTTGTACATTATAGCGTAATACTATATAACGTTATACGTTATAACGTAATACTATATAACGTTACACGTTGTATAGTTATAGTATATAACGTTATACGTTATATAGTAATAGTATATAACGCTATACGTTATAACGTAATACTATATAACGTTATACGTTGTATAGTTATAATATATAACTATATAGCTTATATCGTAATAGTATATAACGTTACACGTTATAACGTTATACTATATAACGTTATACGTTTTAACCTAATTCTTTATAACGTTACACGTTATAACGTAATACTATATAACGTTATACGTTATAACATATTACTATATAGCATTACACGTTGTATTGCAATACTATATAACGTTACAAGTTATAACGTAATACTATATATCGTTATACGTTATAACGTAATATTATATAACGTTATACGTTATAACGTAATACTATATAACGTTTTACGTTATATCGTAATACTATATAACTTTATTCGTTATAACGTAATAGTATATAACGCTATACGTTATAATGTAATACTATATAACGTTATACGTTATATCGTAATAGTATATAACCCTATACGTTATAACTTAATAGTATATAACGCTATACGTTATAACGTAATACTATATAACGTTATACGTTATATCGTAATAGTATATAACGATATACGTTATAACGTAATACTATATCACGTTACACGTTATAACGTAATACTATATAACGTTATACGTTATAACGTAATACTATATAACGTTTTACGTTATATCGTAATACTATATACCTTTATTCGTTATAACGTAATACTATATAACGTTTTACGTTGTATAGTAGTAGTATATAACGTTACACGTTATAACGTAATACTATATAACGTTATACGTTATAACGTAATACTATATAGCGTTATACGTTATAACGTAATACTATATAACGTTATAGGTTATAACATAATACTATATAACGTTTTACGTTCTATCGTAATACTATATACCTTTATTCGTTATAACGTAATACTATATAACGTTATACGTTGTATGGTAACAGTATATAACGTTACACGTTATAACGTAATACTATATAACGTTATACGTTATAACATAATACTATATAACATTACACGTTGTATTGTAATAGTATATAACGTGGTAGGCTATAACGTAATACTGTTTAACGTTATGCGTTATAACGTAATACTATACAACGTGATACGTTATAACGTAATTCTTTATAACGTTACACGTTATATCGTAATAGAATATAACGCTATACGTTATAACGTAATACTATATAACGTTATACGTTATAACGTAATACTATATAACGTTTTACGTTATATCGTAATACTATATACCTTTATTCGTTATAACGCAATACTATATAACGTTATACGTTATAACGTAATACTATATAACGTTATACGTTATAACGTAATACTATATAACGTTTTACGTTATATCGTAATACTATATACCTTTATTCGTTATAACGCAATACTATATAACGTTTTACGTTGTATAGTTATAATATATAACTATATAGCTTATATCGTAATAGTATATAACGTTACACGTTATAACGTAATAGTATATAACGTTACACGTTATAACGTAATACTATATAACGTTATACGTTTTAACCTAATTCTTTATAACGTTACACGTTATAACGTAATACTATATAACGTTATACGTTATAACGTAATACTATATAACGTTTTACGTTATATCGTAATACTATATACCTTTATTCGTTATAACGTAATACTATATAACGTTATACGTTGTATGGTAACAGTATATAACGTTACACGTTATAACGTAATACTATATAACGTTATACGTTGTATAGTAATATTATATAACGTATCGTAATACTATATAACGTTATACGTTATAACATAATACTATATAACGTTACACGTTGTATAGTAATAGTATATAACGTTATACGTTATATCGTAATAGTATATAACGCTATACGTTATAATGTAATACTATATAACGTTATACGTTGTATAGTAATAGTATATAACGTTACACGTTCTAACGTAATACTATATAACGTTATACGTTATAACATAATACTATATAACGTTATACGTTATAACGTAATACTATATAACATTATGCGTTATAACGTAATACTATATAACGTTATACGTTGTATGGTAACAGTATATAACGTTACACGTTATAACGTAATACTATATAACGTTATACGTTGTATAGTAATATTATATAACGTATCGTAATACTATATAACGTTATACGTTATAACATAATACTATATAACGTTACACGTTATATCGTAATAGTATATAACCCTATACGTTATAACTTAATAGTATATAACGCTATACGTTATAACGTAATACTATATAACGTTATACGTTATATCGTAATAGTATATAACGATATACGTTATAACGTAATACTATATAACGTTATACGTTATAACGTAATACTATATAACGTTATACGTTATAACGTAATACTATATAACATTATGCGTTATAACGTAATACTATATAACGTTGTACGTTATAGCGTAATACTATATAACGTTATACGTTATAACGTAATACTATATAACGTTACACGTTGTATAGTTATATAGTTGTATAGTTGTATAGTTGTATAGTTATAGTATATAACGTTATACGTTATATAGTAATAGTATATAACGCTATACGTTATAACGTAATACTATATAACGTTATACGTTGTATAGTTATAATATATAACTATATAGCTTATATCGTAATAGTATATAACGTTACACGTTATAACGTTATACTATATAACGTTATACGTTTTAACCTAATTCTTTATAACGTTACACGTTATAACGTAATACTATATAACGTTATACGTTATAACATATTACTATATAGCATTACACGTTGTATTGCAATACTATATAACGTTACAAGTTATAACGTAATACTATATAACGTTATACGTTATAACGTAATATTATATAACGTTATACGTTATAACGTAATACTATATAACGTTACACGTTATAACGTAATACTATATAACGTTATAGCTTATATCGTAATAGTATATAACGTTGTACGTTATAACGTAATACTATATAACGATATACGGTGTGTTGTAATACTATATAACGTTATACGTTATAACGTATTACCATATAACTTTACACGTTGTATTGCAATAGTATATAACGTTACACGCTACAACGTAATACTATATAGCTTTATACGTTATAACGTAATACTATATAACGTTATACGTTATAACGTAATACTATATAACATTTACGTTATATCGTAATACTATATACCTTTATTCGTTATAACGCAATACTATATAACGTTATACGTTATAACGTAATACTATATAACGTTATACGTTATAACGTAATACTATATAACGTTTTACGTTATATCGTAATACTATATACCTTTATTCGTTATAACGCAATACTATATAACGTTTTACGTTGTATAGTTATAATATATAACTATATAGCTTATATCGTAATAGTATATAACGTTACACGTTATAACGTAATAGTATATAACGTTACACGTTATAACGTAATAGTATATAACGTTACACGTTATAACGTAATACTATATAACGTTATACGTTTTAACCTAATTCTTTATAACGTTACACGTTATAACGTAATACTATATAACGTTATACGTTATAACGTAATACTATATAACGTTTTACGTTATATCGTAATACTATATAACTTTATTCGTTATAACGTAATACTATATAACGTTATACCTTGTATGGTAACAGTATATAACGTTACACGTTATAACGTAATACTATATAACGTTATACGTTGTATAGTAATATTATATAACGTATCGTAATACTATATAACGTTATACGTTATAACATAATACTATATAACGTTACACGTTGTATAGTAATAGTATATAACGTTATACGTTATATCGTAATAGTATATAACGCTATACGTTATAATGTAATACTATATAACGTTATACGTTATATCGTAATAGTATATAACCCTATACGTTATAACTTAATAGTATATAACGCTATACGTTATAACGTAATACTATATAACGTTATACGTTATATCGTAATAGTATATAACGATATACGTTATAACGTAATACTATATAACGTTATACGTTATAACGTAATACTATATAACGTTATACGTTATAACGTAATACTATATAACGTTATACGTTATAACGTAATACTATATAACATTATGCGTTATAACGTAATACTATATCACGTTACACGTTATAACGTAATACTATATAACGTTATACGTTATAACGTAATACTATATAACGTTTTACGTTATATCGTAATACTATATACCTTTATTCGTTATAACGTAATACTATATAACGTTTTACGTTGTATAGTAGTAGTATATAACGTTACACGTTATAACGTAATACTATATAACGTTATACGTTATAACGTAATACTATATAGCGTTATACGTTATAACGTAATACTATATAACGTTATAGGTTATAACATAATACTATATAACGTTTTACGTTCTATCGTAATACTATATACCTTTATTCGTTATAACGTAATACTATATAACGTTATACGTTGTATGGTAACAGTATATAACGTTACACGTTATAACGTAATACTATATAACGTTATACGTTGTATAGTAATAGTATATAACGTTACACGATCTAACGTAATACTATATAACGTTATACGTTATAACATAATACTATATAACATTACACGTTGTATTGTAATAGTATATAACGTGGTAGGCTATAACGTAATACTGTTTAACGTTATGCGTTATAACGTAATACTATACAACGTGATACGTTATAACGTAATTCTTTATAACGTTACACGTTATATCGTAATAGAATATAACGCTATACGTTATAACGTAATACTATATAACGTTATACGTTATAACGTAATACTATATAACGTTTTACGTTATATCGTAATACTATATAACTTTATTCGTTATAACGCAATACTATATAACGTTATACGTTATAACGTAATACTATATAACGTTATACGTTATAACGTAATACTATATAACGTTTTACGTTATATCGTAATACTATATACCTTTATTCGTTATAACGCAATACTATATAACGTTTTACGTTGTATAGTTATAATATATAACTATATAGCTTATATCGTAATAGTATATAACGTTACACGTTATAACGTAATAGTATATAACGTTACACGTTATAACGTAATACTATATAACGTTATACGTTTTAACCTAATTCTTTATAACGTTACACGTTATAACGTAATACTATATAACGTTATACGTTATAACGTAATACTATATAACGTTTTACGTTATATCGTAATACTATATACCTTTATTCGTTATAACGTAATACTATATAACGTTATACGTTGTATGGTAACAGTATATAACGTTACACGTTATAACGTAATACTATATAACGTTATACGTTGTATAGTAATATTATATAACGTATCGTAATACTATATAACGTTATACGTTATAACATAATACTATATAACGTTACACGTTGTATAGTAATAGTATATAACGTTATACGTTATATCGTAATAGTATATAACGCTATACGTTATAATGTAATACTATATAACGTTATACGTTATATCGTAATAGTATATAACCCTATACGTTATAACTTAATAGTATATAACGCTATACGTTATAACGTAATACTATATAACGTTATACGTTATATCGTAATAGTATATAACGATATACGTTATAACGTAATACTATATAACGTTATACGTTATAACGTAATACTATATAACGTTATACGTTATAACGTAATACTATATAACGTTATACGTTATAACGTAATACTATATAACATTATGCGTTATAACGTAATACTATATCACGTTACACGTTATAACGTAATACTATATAACGTTATACGTTATAACGTAATACTATATAACGCTTTACGTTATATCGTAATACTATATACCTTTATTCGTTATAACGCAATACTATATAACGTTTTACGTTGTATAGTAGTAGTATATAACGTTACACGTTATAACGTAATACTATATAACGTTATACGTTATAACGTAATACTATATAGCGTTATACGTTATAACGTAATACTATATAACGTTATAGGTTATAACATAATACTATATAACGTTTTACGTTCTATCGTAATACTATATACCTTTATTCGTTATAACGTAATACTATATAACGTTACACGTTGTATAGTTATAGTATATAACGTTATACGTTATAACGTAATACTATATATCGTTATACGTTATAACGTAATACTATATATCCTTATACGTTATAACGTAATACTATGTAACGTTACACGTTGTATAGTTATAGTATATAACGATATAGCTTATATCCTAATAGTATATAACGTTAGACGTTATAACGTAATACTATATAACGTTATACGTTATAACGTAATACTATATAACATTACACGTTGTATTGTAATAGTATATAACGTGGTAGGCTATAACGTAATACTGTTTAACGTTATGCGTTATAACGTAATACTATACAACGTTATACGTTATAACGTAATTCTTTATAACGTTACACGTTATATCGTAATAGAATATAACGCTATACGTTATAACGTAATACTATATAACGTTATACGTTATAACGTAATACTATATAACGTTATACGTTATAACGTAATACTATATAACATTATGCGTTATAACGTAATACTATATAACGTTGTACGTTATAGCGTAATACTATATAACGTTACACGTTATAACGTAATACTATATAACGTTATACGTTGTATAGTAATAGTATATAACGTTACACGTTCTAACGTAATACTATATAACGTTATACGTTATAACATAATACTATATAACGTTACACGTTGTATAGTAATAGTATATAACGTTATACGTTATATCGTAATAGTATATAACGCTATACGTTATAATGTAATACTATATAACGTTATACGTTATATCGTAATAGTATATAACCCTATACGTTATAACTTAATAGTATATAACGCTATACGTTATAACGTAATACTATATAACGTTATACGTTATATCGTAATAGTATATAACGATATACGTTATAACGTAATACTATATAACGTTATACGTTATAACGTAATACTATATAACGTTATACGTTATAACGTAATACTATATAACATTATGCGTTATAACGTAATACTATATAACGTTGTACGTTATGGCGTAATACTATATAACGTTATACGTTATAACGTAATACTATATAACGTTACACGTTGTATAGTTATAGTATATAACGTTATACGTTATATAGTAATAGTATATAACGCTATACGTTATAACGTAATACTATATAACGTTATACGTTGTATAGTTATAATATATAACTATATAGCTTATATCGTAATATTATATAACGTTACACGTTATAACGTTATACTATATAACGTTATACGTTTTAACCTAATTCTTTATAACGTTACACGTTATAACGTAATACTATATAACGTTATACGTTATAACATATTACTATATAGCATTACACGTTGTATTGCAATACTATATAACGTTACAAGTTATAACGTAATACTATATAACGTTATACGTTGTATAGCAATATTATATAACGTATCGTAATACTATATAACGTTATACGTTATAACATAATACTATATAACGATACACGTTGTATAGTAACAGTATATAACGTTATACGTTATATCGTAATAGTATATAACGCTATACGTTATAATGTAATACTATATAACGTTATACGTTATATCGTAATAGTATATAACCCTATACGTTATAACTTAATAGTATATAACGCTATACGTTATAACGTAATACTATATAACGTTATACGTTATATCGTAATAGTATATAACGATATACGTTATAACGTAATACTATATAACGTTATACGTTATAACGTAATACTATATAACGTTATACGTTATAACGTAATACTATATAACATTATGCGTTATAACGTAATACTATATAACGTTGTACGTTATAGCGTAATACTATATAACGTTACACGTTATAACGTAATACTATATATCGTTATACGTTATAACGTAATACTATATAACCTTATACGTTATAACGTAATACTATGTAACGTTACACGTTGTATAGTTATAGTATATAACGATATAGCTTATATCCTAATAGTATATAACGTTAGACGTTATAACGTAATACTATATAACGTTATACGTTATAACGTAATACTATATAACATTACACGTTGTATTGTAATAGTATATAACGTGGTAGGCTATAACGTAATACTGTTTAACGTTATGCGTTATAACGTAATACTATACAACGTTATACGTTATAACGTAATTCTTTATAACGTTACACGTTATATCGTAATAGAATATAACGCTATACGTTATAACGTAATACTATATAACGTTATACGTTATAACGTAATACTATATAACGTTATACGTTATAACGTAATACTATATAACATTATGCGTTATAACGTAATACTATATAACGTTGTACGTTATAGCGTAATACTATATAACGTTACACGTTATAACGTAATACTATATAACGTTATACGTTGTATAGTAATAGTATATAACGTTACACGTTCTAACGTAATACTATATAACGTTATACGTTATAACATAATACTATATAACGTTACACGTTGTATAGTAACAGTATATAACGTTATACGTTATATCGTAATAGTATATAACGCTATACGTTATAATGTAATACTATATAACGTTATACGTTATATCGTAATAGTATATAACCCTATACGTTATAACTTAATAGTATATAACGCTATACGTTATAACGTAATACTATATAACGTTGTACGTTATATCGTAATAGTATATAACGATATACGTTATAACGTAATACTATATAACGTTATACGTTATAACGTAATACTATATAACGTTATACGTAATAACGTAATACTATATAACGTTATACGTTATAACGTAATACTATATAACGTTATACGTTATAACGTAATACTATATAACGTTATACGTTATAACGTAATACTATATAACATTATGCGTTATAACGTAATACTATATCACGTTACACGTTATAACGTAATACTATATAACGTTATACGTTATAACGTAATACTATATAACGTTTTACGTTATATCGTAATACTATATACCTTTATTCGTTATAACGTAATACTATATAACGTTTTACGTTGTATAGTAGTAGTATATAACGTTACACGTTATAACGTAATACTATATAACGTTATACGTTATAACGTAATACTATATAGCGTTATACGTTATAACGTAATACTATATAACGTTATAGGTTATAACATAATACTATATAACGTTTTACGTTCTATCGTAATACTATATACCTTTATTCGTTATAACGTAATACTATATAACGTTACACGTTGTATAGTTATAGTATATAACGTTATACGTTATATATAACCCTATACGTTATAACTTAATAGTATATAACGCTATACGTTATAACGTAATACTATATAACGTTATACGTTATATCGTAATAGTATATAACGATATACGTTATAACGTAATACTATATAACGTTATACGTTATAACGTAATACTATATAACGTTATACGTTATAACGTAATACTATATAACATTCTGCGTTATAACGTAATACTATATAACGTTGTACGTTATAGCGTAATACTATATAACGTTATACGTTATAACGTAATACTATATAACGTTACACGTTGTATAGTTATAGTATATAACGTTATACGTTATATAGTAATAGTATATAACGCTATACGTTATAACGTAATACTATATAACGTTATACGTTGTATAGTTATAATATATAACTATATAGCTTATATCGTAATAGTATATAACGTTACACGTTATAACGTTATACTATATAACGTTATACGTTTTAACCTAATTCTTTATAACGTTACACGATCTAACGTAATACTATATAACATTATGCGTTATAACGTAATACTATATAACGTTGTACGTTATAGCGTAATACTATATAACGTTATACGTTATAACGTAATACTATATAACGTTATACGTTATATCGTAATAGTATATAACGTTACACGTTATAACGTTATACTATATAACGTTACACGATCTAACGTAATACTATATAACGTTATACGTTATAACATAATACTATATAACATTACACGTTGTATTGTAATAGTATATAACGTGGTAGGCTATAACGTAATACTGTTTAACGTTATGCGTTATAACGTAATACTATACAACGTGATACGTTATAATGTAATTCTTTATAACGTTACACGTTATATCGTAATAGAATATAACGCTATACGTTATAACGTAATACTATATAACGTTATACGTTATAACGTAATACTATATAACGTTTTACGTTATATCGTAATACTATATACCTTTATTCGTTATAACGCAATACTATATAACGTTATACGTTATAACGTAATACTATATAACGTTATACGTTATAACGTAATACTATATAACGTTTTACGTTATATCGTAATACTATATACCTTTATTCGTTATAACGCAATACTATATAACGTTTTACGTTGTATAGTTATAATATATAACTATATAGCTTATATCGTAATAGTATATAACGTTACACGTTATAACGTAATAGTATATAACGTTACACGTTATAACGTAATACTATATAACGTTATACGTTTTAACCTAATTCTTTATAACGTTACACGTTATAACGTAATACTATATAACGTTATACGTTATAACGTAATACTATATAACGTTTTACGTTATATCGTAATACTATATACCTTTATTCGTTATAACGTAATACTATATAACGTTATACGTTGTATGGTAACAGTATATAACGTTACACGTTATAACGTAATACTATATAACGTTATACGTTGTATAGTAATATTATATAACGTATCGTAATACTATATAACGTTATACGTTATAACATAATACTATATAACGTTACACGTTGTATAGTAACAGTATATAACGTTATACGTTATATCGTAATAGTATATAACGTTACACGTTATAACGTAATACTATATAACGTTATACGTTATAACGTAATACTATATAGCGATATACGTTATAACGTAATACTATATAACGTTATAGGTTATAACATAATACTATATAACGTTTTACGTTCTATAGTAATACTATATACCTTTATTCGTTATAACGTAATACTATATAACGTTACACGTTGTATAGTTATAGTATATAACGTTATACGTTATAACGTAATACTATATATCGTTATACGTTATAACGTAATACTATATAACCTTATACGTTATAACGTAATACTATGTAACGTTACACGTTGTATAGTTATAGTATATAACGATATAGCTTATATCCTAATAGTATATAACGTTAGACGTTATAACGTAATACTATATAACGTTATACGTTATAACGTAATACTATATAACATTACACGTTGTATTGTAATAGTATATAACGTGGTAGGCTATAACGTAATACTGTTTAACGTTATGCGTTATAACGTAATACTATACAACGTTATACGTTATAACGTAATTCTTTATAACGTTACACGTTATATCGTAATAGAATATAACGCTATACGTTATAACGTAATACTATATAACGTTATACGTTATAACGTAATACTATATAACGTTATACGTTATAACGTAATACTATATACCTTTATTCGTTATAACGCAATACTATATAACGTTATACGTTATAACGTAATACTATATAACGTTATACGTTATAACGTAATACTATATAACGTTTTACGTTATATCGTAATACTATATACCTTTATTCGTTATAACGCAATACTATATAACGTTTTATGTTGTATAGTTATAATATATAACTATATAGCTTATATCGTAATAGTACATAACGTTACACGTTATAACGTAATAGTATATAACGTTACACGTTATAACGTAATACTATATAACGTTATACGTTTTAACCTAATTCTTTATAACGTTACACGTTATAACGTAATACTATATAACGTTATACGTTATAACGTAACACTATATAACGTTTTACGTTATATCGTAATACTATATACCTTTATTCGATTATAACGTAATACTATATAA
Organism: Bombus affinis; assembly: GCF_024516045.1. Lineage (NCBI taxonomy): Eukaryota > Metazoa > Arthropoda > Insecta > Hymenoptera > Apidae > Bombus > Bombus affinis. Next base: position 213,060 of record NW_026108895.1, on the reverse strand, counting down.
CGTTGTACGTTATAGCGTAATACTATATAACGTTATACGTTATAACGTAATACTATATAACGTTACACGTTGTATAGTTATAGTATATAACGTTATACGTTATATAGTAATAGTATATAACGCTATACGTTATAACGTAATACTATATAACGTTATACGTTGTATAGTTATAATATATAACTATATAGCTTATATCGTAATAGTATATAACGTTACACGTTATAACGTTATACTATATAACGTTATACGTTTTAACCTAATTCTTTATAACGTTACACGATCTAACGTAATACTATATAACATTATGCGTTATAACGTAATACTATATAACGTTGTACGTTATAGCGTAATACTATATAACGTTATACGTTATAACGTAATACTATATAACGTTATACGTTATATCGTAATAGTATATAACGATATACGTTATAACGTAATACTATATAACGTTATACGTTATAACGTAATACTATATAACGTTATACGTTATAACGTAATACTATATAACATTATGCGTTATAACGTAATACTATATAACGTTGTACGTTATAGCGTAATACTATATAACGTTATACGTTATAACGTAATACTATATAACATTATGCGTTATAACGTAATACTATATAACGTTGTACGTTATAGCGTAATACTATATAACGTTATACGTTATAACGTAATACTATATAACGTTACACGTTGTATAGTTATAGTATATAACGTTATACGTTATATAGTAATAGTATATAACGCTATACGTTATAACGTAATACTATATAACGTTATACGTTGTATAGTTATAATATATAACTATATAGCTTATATCGTAATAGTATATAACGTTACACGTTATAACGTTATACTATATAACGTTATACGTTTTAACCTAATTCTTTATAACGTTACACGATCTAACGTAATACTATATAACGTTATACGTTATAACATAATACTATATAACATTACACGTTGTATTGTAATAGTATATAACGTGGTAGGCTATAACGTAATACTGTTTAACGTTATGCGTTATAACGTAATACTATACAACGTGATACGTTATAACGTAATTCTTTATAACGTTACACGTTATATCGTAATAGAATATAACGCTATACGTTATAACGTAATACTATATAACGTTATACGTTATAACGTAATACTATATAACGTTTTACGTTATATCGTAATACTATATACCTTTATTCGTTATAACGCAATACTATATAACGTTATACGTTATAACGTAATACTATATAACGTTATACGTTATAACGTAATACTATATAACGTTTTACGTTATATCGTAATACTATATAGCTTTATTCGTTATAACGCAATACTATATAACGTTTTACGTTGTATAGTTATAATATATAACTATATAGCTTATATCGTAATAGTATATAACGTTACACGTTATAACGTAATAGTATATAACGTTACACGTTATAACGTAATACTATATAACGTTATACGTTTTAACCTAATTCTTTATAACGTTACACGTTATAACGTAATACTATATAACGTTATACGTTATAACGTAATACTATATAACGTTTTACGTTATATCGTAATACTATATACCTTTATTCGTTATAACGTAATACTATATAACGTTATACGTTGTATGGTAACAGTATATAACGTTACACGTTATAACGTAGTACTATATAACGTTATACGTTGTATAGTAATATTATATAACGTATCGTAATACTATATAACGTTATACGTTATAACATAATACTATATAACGTTACACGTTGTATAGTAACAGTATATAACGTTATACGTTATATCGTAATAGTATATAACGCTATACGTTATAATGTAATACTATATAACGTTATACGTTATATCGTAATAGTATATAACCCTATACGTTATAACTTAATAGTATATAACGCTATACGTTATAACGTAATACTATATAACGTTATACGTTATATCGTAATAGTATATAACGATATACGTTATAACGTAATACTATATAACGTTATACGTTATAACGTAATACTATATAACGTTATACGTTATAACGTAATACTATATAACGTTATACGTTATAACGTAATACTATATAACGTTATACGTTATAACGTAATACTATATAACATTATGCGTTATAACGTAATACTATATCACGTTACACGTTATAACGTAATACTATATAACGTTATACGTTATAACGTAATACTATATAACGTTTTACGTTATATCGTAATACTATATACCTTTATTCGTTATAACGTAATACTATATAACGTTTTACGTTGTATAGTAGTAGTATATAACGTTACACGTTATAACGTAATACTATATAACGTTATACGTTATAACGTAATACTATATAGCGTTATACGTTATAACGTAATACTATATAACGTTATACGTTATAACGTAATACTATATAACGTTTTACGTTATATCGTAATACTATATACCTTTATTCGTTATAACGTAATACTATATAACGTTATACGTTGTATGGTAACAGTACATAACGTTACACGTTATAACGTAATACTATATAACGTTATACGTTGTATAGTAATATTATATAACGTATCGTAATACTATATAACGTTATACGTTATAACATAATACTATATAACGTTACACGTTGTATAGTAACAGTATATAACGTTATACGTTATATCGTAATAGTATATAACGCTATACGTTATAATGTAATACTATATAACGTTATACGTTATATCGTAATAGTATATAACCCTATACGTTATAACTTAATAGTATATAACGCTATACGTTATAACGTAATACTATATAACGTTATACGTTATATCGTAATAGTATATAACGATATACGTTATAACGTAATACTATATAACGTTATACGTTATAACGTAATACTATATAACGTTATACGTTATAACGTAATACTATATAACGTTATACGTTATAACGTAATACTATATAACGTTATACGTTATAACGTAATACTATATAACGTTATACGTTATAACGTAATACTATATAACATTATGTGTTATAACGTAATACTATATCACGTTACACGTTATAACGTAATACTATATAACGTTATACGTTATAACGTAATACTATATAACGTTTTACGTTATATCGTAATACTATATATCGTTATACGTTATAACGTAATACTATATAACCTTATACGTTATAACGTAATACTATGTAACGTTACACGTTGTATAGTTATAGTATATAACGATATAGCTTATATCCTAATAGTATATAACGTTAGACGTTATAACGTAATACTATATAACGTTATACGTTATAACGTAATACTATATAACATTACACGTTGTATTGTAATAGTATATAACGTGGTAGGCTATAACGTAATACTGTTTAACGTTATGCGTTATAACGTAATACTATACAACGTTATACGTTATAACGTAATTCTTTATAACGTTACACGTTATATCGTAATAGAATATAACGCTATACGTTATAACGTAATACTATATAACGTTATACGTTATAACGTAATACTATATAACGTTATACGTTATAACGTAATACTATATAACATTATGCGTTATAACGTAATACTATATAACGTTGTACGTTATAGCGTAATACTATATAACGTTACACGTGATAACGTAATACTATATAACGTTATACGTTGTATAGTAATAGTATATAACGTTACACGTTCTAACGTAATACTATATAACGTTATACGTTATAACATAATACTATGTAACGTTACACGTTGTATAGTAATAGTATATAACGTTATACGTTATATCGTAATAGTATATAACGCTATACGTTATAATGTAATACTATATAACGTTATACGTTATATCGTAATAGTATATAACCCTATACGTTATAACTTAATAGTATATAGCGCTGTACGTTATAACGTAATACTATATAACGTTATACGTTATATCGTAATAGTATATAACGATATACGTTATAACGTAATACTATATAACGTTATACGTTATAACGTAATACTATATAACGTTATACGTTATAACGTAATACTATATAACATTATGCGTTATAACGTAATACTATATAACGTTGTACGTTATAGCGTAATACTATATAACGTTATACGTTATAACGTAATACTATATAACGTTACACGTTGTATAGTTATAGTATATAACGTTATACGTTATATAGTAATAGTATATAACGCTATACGTTATAACGTAATACTATATAACGTTATACGTTGTATAGTTATAATATATAACTATATAGCTTATATCGTAATAGTATATAACGTTACACGTTATAACGTTATACTATATAACGTTATACGTTTTAACCTAATTCTTTATAACGTTACACGTTATAACGTAATACTATATAACGTTATACGTTGTATAGTTATAATATATAACTATATAGCTTATATCGTAATAGTATATAACGTTACACGTTATAACGTTATACTATATAACGTTATACGTTTTAACCTAATTCTTTATAACGTTACACGTTATAACGTAATACTATATAACGTTATACGTTATAACATATTACTATATAGCATTACACGTTGTATTGCAATACTATATACCGTTACAAGTTATAACGTAATACTATATAACGTTATACGTTATAACGTAATATTATATAACGTTATACGTTATAACGTAATACTATATAACGTTACACGTTGCATAGTTATAGTATATAACGTTATAGCTTATATCGTAATAGTATATAACGTTGTACGTTATAACGTAATACTATATAACGTTATACGTTGTGTTGTAATACTATATAACGTTATATGTTATAACGTATTACCATATAACGTTACACGTTGTATTGCAATAGTATATAACGTTACACGTTACAACGTAATACTATATAGCTTTATACGTTATAACGTAATACTATATAACGTTATACGTTATAGCGTAATACTATATAACATTTACGTTATATCGTAATACTATATACCTTTATTCGTTATAACGCAATACTATATAACGTTATACGTTATAACGTAATACTATATAACGTTATACGTTATAACGTAATACTATATAACGTTTTACGTTATATCGTAATACTATATACCTTTATTCGTTATAACGCAATACTATATAACGTTTTACGTTGTATAGTTATAATATATAACTATATAGCTTATATCGTAATAGTATATAACGTTACACGTTATAACGTAATAGTATATAACGTTACACGTTATAACGTAATACTATATAACGTTATACGTTGTATGGTAACAGTATATAACGTTACACGTTATAACGTAATACTATATAACGTTATACGTTGTATAGTAATATTATATAACGTATCGTAATACTATATAACGTTATACGTTATAACATAATACTATATAACGTTACACGTTGTATAGTAACAGTATATAACGTTATACGTTATATCGTAATAGTATATAACGCTATACGTTATAATGTAATACTATATAACGTTATACGTTATATCGTAATAGTATATAACCCTATACGTTATAACTTAATAGTATATAACGCTATACGTTATAACGTAATACTATATAACGTTATACGTTATATCGTAATAGTATATAACGATATACGTTATATCGTAATAGTATATAACGATATACGTTATAACGTAATACTATATAACGTTATACGTTATAACGTAATACTATATAACGTTATACGTTATAACGTAATACTATATAACGTTATAGGTTATAACATAATACTATATAACGTTTTACGTTCTATCGTAATACTATATACCTTTATTCGTTATAACGTAATACTATATAACGTTTTACGTTGTATAGTAGTAGTATATAACGTTACACGTTATAACGTAATACTATATAACGTTATACGTTATAACGTAATACTATATAGCGTTATACGTTATAACGTAATACTATATAACGTTATAGGTTATAACATAATACTATATAACGTTTTACGTTCTATCGTAATACTATATACCTTTATTCGTTATAACGTAATACTATATAACGTTACACGTTGTATAGTTATAGTATATAACGTTATACGTTATAACGTAATACTATATATCGTTATACGTTATAACGTAATACTATATAACCTTATACGTTATAACGTAATACTATGTAACGTTACACGTTGTATAGTTATAGTATATAACGATATAGCTTATATCCTAATAGTATATAACGTTAGACGTTATAACGTAATACTATATAACGTTATACGTTATAACGTAATACTATATAACATTACACGTTGTATTGTAATAGTATATAACGTGGTAGGCTATAACGTAATACTGTTTAACGTTATGCGTTATAACGTAATACTATACAACGTTATACGTTATAACGTAATTCTTTATAACGTTACACGTTATATCGTAATAGAATATAACGCTATACGTTATAACGTAATACTATATAACGTTATACGTTATAACGCAATACTATATAACGTTATACGTTATAACGTAATACTATATAACATTATGCGTTATAACGTAATACTATATAACGTTGTACGTTATAGCGTAATACTATATAACGTTACACGTTATAACGTAATACTATATAACGTTATACGTTATAACGTAATACTATATAACGTTACACGTTGTATAGTAATAGTATATAACGTTATACGTTATATCGTAATAGTATATAACGCTATACGTTATAATGTAATACTATATAACGTTATACGTTATATCGTAATAGTATATAACCCTATACGTTATAACTTAATAGTATATAACGCTATACGTTATAACGTAATACTATATAACGTTATACGTTATAACGTAATACTATATAGCGATATACGTTATAACGTAATACTATATAACGTTATAGGTTATAACATAATACTATATAACGTTTTACGTTCTATAGTAATACTATATACCTTTATTCGTTATAACGTAATACTATATAACGTTACACGTTGTATAGTTATAGTATATAACGTTATACGTTATAACGTAATACTATATATCGTTATACGTTATAACGTAATACTATATAACCTTATACGTTATAACGTAATACTATGTAACGTTACACGTTGTATAGTTATAGTATATAACGATATAGCTTATATCCTAATAGTATATAACGTTAGACGTTATAACGTAATACTATATAACGTTATACGTTATAACGTAATACTATATAACATTACACGTTGTATTGTAATAGTATATAACGTGGTAGGCTATAACGTAATACTGTTTAACGTTATGCGTTATAACGTAATACTATACAACGTTATACGTTATAACGTAATTCTTTATAACGTTACACGTTATATCGTAATAGAATATAACGCTATACGTTATAACGTAATACTATATAACGTTATACGTTATAACGTAATACTATATAACGTTATACGTTATAACGTAATACTATATACCTTTATTCGTTATAACGCAATACTATATAACGTTATACGTTATAACGTAATACTATATAACGTTATACGTTATAACGTAATACTATATAACGTTTTACGTTATATCGTAATACTATATACCTTTATTCGTTATAACGCAATACTATATAACGTTTTACGTTGTATAGTTATAATATATAACTATATAGCTTATATCGTAATAGTATATAACGTTACACGTTATAACGTAATAGTATATAACGTTACACGTTATAACGTAATACTATATAACGTTATACGTTTTAACCTAATTCTTTATAACGTTACACGTTATAACGTAATACTATATAACGTTATACGTTATAACGTAATACTATATAACGTTTTACGTTATATCGTAATACTATATACCTTTATTCGTTATAACGTAATACTATATAACGTTATACGTTGTATGGTAACAGTATATAACGTTACACGTTATAACGTAGTACTATATAACGTTATACGTTGTATAGTAATATTATATAACGTATCGTAATACTATATAACGTTATACGTTATAACATAATACTATATAACGTTACACGTTGTATAGTAACAGTATATAACGTTATACGTTATATCGTAATAGTATATAACGCTATACGTTATAATGTAATACTATATAACGTTATACGTTATATCGTAATAGTATATAACCCTATACGTTATAACTTAATAGTATATAACGCTATACGTTATAACGTAATACTATATAACGTTATACGTTATATCGTAATAGTATATAACGATATACGTTATAACGTAATACTATATAACGTTATACGTTATAACGTAATACTATATAACGTTATACGTTATAACGTAATACTATATAACGTTATACGTTATAACGTAATACTATATAACGTTATACGTTATAACGTAATACTATATAACATTATGCGTTATAACGTAATACTATATCACGTTACACGTTATAACGTAATACTATATAACGTTATACGTTATAACGTAATACTATATAACGTTTTACGTTATATCGTAATACTATATACCTTTATTCGTTATAACGTAATACTATATAACGTTTTACGTTGTATAGTAGTAGTATATAACGTTACACGTTATAACGTAATACTATATAACGTTATACGTTATAACGTAATACTATATAGCGTTATACGTTATAACGTAATACTATATAACGTTATAGGTTATAACATAATACTATATAACGTTTTACGTTCTATAGTAATACTATATACCTTTATTCGTTATAACGTAATACTATATAACGTTACACGTTGTATAGTTATAGTATATAACCTTATACGTTATAACGTAATACTATGTAACGTTACACGTTGTATAGTTATAGTATATAACGATATAGCTTATATCCTAATAGTATATAACGTTAGACGTTATAACGTAATACTATATAACGTTATACGTTATAACGTAATACTATATAACATTACACGTTGTATTGTAGTAGTATATAACGTGGTAGGCTATAACGTAATACTGTTTAACGTTATGCGTTATAACGTAATACTATACAACGTTACACGTTATAACGTAATTCTTTATAACGTTACACGTTATATCGTAATAGAATATAACGCTATACGTTATAACGTAATACTATATAACGTTATACGTTATAACGTAATACTATATAACGTTATACGTTATAACGTAATACTATATAACATTATGCGTTATAACGTAATACTATATAACGTTGTACGTTATAGCGTAATACTATATAACGTTACACGTTATAACGTAATACTATATAACGTTATACGTTGTATAGTAATAGTATATAACGTTACACGTTCTAACGTAATACTATATAACGTTATACGTTATAACATAATACTATATAACGTTACACGTTGTATAGTAATAGTATATAACGTTATACGTTATATCGTAATAGTATATAACGCTATACGTTATAATGTAATACTATATAACGTTATACGTTATATCGTAATAGTATATAACCCTATACGTTATAACTTAATAGTATATAACGCTATACGTTATAACGTAATACTATATAACGTTATACGTTATATCGTAATAGTATATAACGATATACGTTATAACGTAATACTATATAACGTTATACGTTATAACGTAATACTATATAACGTTATACGTTATAACGTAATACTATATAACATTATGCGTTATAACGTAATACTATATAACGTTGTACGTTATAGCGTAATACTATATAACGTTATACGTTATAACGTAATACTATATAACGTTACACGTTGTATAGTTATAGTATATAACGCTATACGTTATATAGTAATAGTATATAACGCTATACGTTATAACGTAATACTATATAACGTTATACGTTGTATAGTTATAATATATAACTATATAGCTTATATCGTAATAGTATATAACGTTACACGTTATAACGTTATACTATATAACGTTATACGTTTTAACCTAATTCTTTATAACGTTACACGTTATAACGTAATACTATATAACGTTATACGTTATAACATATTACTATATAGCATTACACGTTGTATTGCAATACTATATAACGTTACAAGTTATAACGTAATACTATATAACGTTATACGTTATAACGTAATATTATATAACGTTATACGTTATAACGTAATACTATATAACGTTACACGTTGCATAGTTATAGTATATAACGTTATAGCTTATATCGTAATAGTATATAACGTTGTACGTTATAACGTAATACTATATAACGTTATACGTTGTGTTGTAATACTATATAACGTTATATGTTATAACGTATTACCATATAACATTACACGTTGTATTGCAATAGTATATAACGTTACACGTTACAACGTAATACTATATAGCTTTATACGTTATAACGTAATACTATATAACGTTATACGTTATAACGTAATACTATATAACATTTACGTTATATCGTAATACTATATACCTTTATTCGTTATAACGCAATACTATATAACGTTATACGTTATAACGTAATACTATATAACGTTATACGTTATAACGTAATACTATATAACGTTTTACGTTATATCGTAATACTATATAGCTTTATTCGTTATAACGCAATACTATATAACGTTTTACGTTGTATAGTTATAATATATAACTATATAGCTTATATCGTAATAGTATATAACGTTACACGTTATAACGTAATAGTATATAACGTTACACGTTATAACGTAATAGTATATAACGTTACACGTTATAACGTAATACTATATAACGTTATACGTTGTATGGTAACAGTATATAACGTTACACGTTATAACGTAATACTATATAACGTTATACGTTATAACATAATACTATATAACATTACACGTTGTATTGTAATAGTATATAACGTGGTAGGCTATAACGTAATACTGTTTAACGTTATGCGTTATAACGTAATACTATACAACGTGATACGTTATAACGTAATTCTTTATAACGTTACACGTTATATCGTAATAGAATATAACGCTATACGTTATAACGTAATACTATATAACGTTATACGTTATAACGTAATACTATATAACGTTTTACGTTATATCGTAATACTATATACCTTTATTCGTTATAACGCAATACTATATAACGTTATACGTTATAACGTAATAGTATATAACGTTACACGTTATAACGTAATACTATATAACGTTATACGTTGTATGGTAACAGTATATAACGTTACACGTTATAACGTAATACTATATAACGTTATACGTTGTATAGTAATAGTATATAACGTTACACGATCTAACGTAATACTATATAACGTTATACGTTTTAACCTAATTCTTTATGACGTTACACGTTATAACGTAATACTATATAACGTTATACGTTATAACGTAATACTATATAACGTTTTACGTTATATCGTAATACTATATACCTTTATTCGTTATAACGCAATACTATATAACGTTTTACGTTGTATAGTTATAATATATAACTATATAGCTTATATCGTAATAGTATATAACGTTACACGTTATAACGTAATAGTATATAACGTTACACGTTATAACGTAATACTATATAACGTTATACGTTTTAACCTAATTCTTTATGACGTTACACGTTATAACGTAATACTATATAACGTTATACGTTATAACGTAATACTATATAACGTTTTACGTTATATCGTAATACTATATACCTTTATTCGTTATAACGTAATACTATATAACGTTATACGTTGTATGGTAACAGTACATAACGTTACACGTTATAACGTAATACTATATAACGTTATACGTTGTATAGTAATATTATATAACGTATCGTAATACTATATAACGTTATACGTTATAACATAATACTATATAACGTTACACGTTGTATAGTAACAGTATATAACGTTATACGTTATATCGTAATAGTATATAACGCTATACGTTATAATGTAATACTATATAACGTTATACGTTATATCGTAATAGTATATAACCCTATACGTTATAACTTAATAGTATATAACGCTATACGTTATAACGTAATACTATATAACGTTATACGTTATATCGTAATAGTATATAACGATATACGTTATAACGTAATACTATATAACGTTATACGTTATAACGTAATACTATATAACGTTATACGTTATAACTTAATAGTATATAACGCTGTACGTTATAACGTAATAATATATAACGTTATACGTTATATCGTAATAGTATATAACGATATACGTTATAACGTAATACTATATAACGTTATACGTTATAACGTAATACTATATAACGTTATACGTTATAACGTAATACTATATAACATTATGCGTTATAACGTAATACTATATAACGTTGTACGTTATAGCGTAATACTATATAACGTTATACGTTATAAGGTAATACTATATAACGTTACACGTTGTATAGTTATAGTATATAACGTTATACGTTATATAGTAATAGTATATAACGCTATACGTTATAACGTAATACTATATAACGTTATACGTTGTATAGTTATAATATATAACTATATAGCTTATATCGTAATAGTATATAACGTTACACGTTATAACGTTATACTATATAACGTTATACGTTTTAACCTAATTCTTTATAACGTTACACGTTATAACGTAATACTATATAACGTTATACGTTATAACATATTACTATATAGCATTACACGTTGTATTGCAATACTATATACCGTTACAAGTTATAACGTAATACTATATAACGTTATACGTTATAACGTAATATTATATAACGTTATACGTTATAACGTAATACTATATAACGTTACACGTTGCATAGTTATAGTATATAACGTTATAGCTTATATCGTAATAGTATATAACGTTGTACGTTATAACGTAATACTATATAACGTTATACGTTGTGTTGTAATACTATATAACGTTATATGTTATAACGTATTACCATATAACGTTACACGTTGTATTGCAATAGTATATAACGTTACACGTTACAACGTAATACTATATAGCTTTATACGTTATAACGTAATACTATATAACGTTATACGTTATAGCGTAATGCTATATAACATTTACGTTATATCGTAATACTATATACCTTTATTCGTTATAACGCAATACTATATAACGTTATACGTTATAACGTAATACTATATAACGTTATACGTTATAACGTAATACTATATAACGTTTTACGTTATATCGTAATACTATATACCTTTATTCGTTATAACGCAATACTATATAACGTTTTACGTTGTATAGTTATAATATATAACTATATAGCTTATATCGTAATAGTATATAACGTTACACGTTATAACGTAATAGTATATAACGTTACACGTTATAACGTAATAGTATATAACGTTACACGTTATAACGTAATACTATATAACGTTATACGTTTTAACCTAATTCTTTATAACGTTACACGTTATAACGTAATACTATATAACGTTATACGTTATAACGTAATACTATATAACGTTTTACGTTATATCGTAATACTATATAACTTTATTCGTTATAACGTAATACTATATAACGTTATACGTTGTATGGTAACAGTATATAACGTTACACGTTATAACGTAATACTATATAACGTTATACGTTGTATAGTAATATTATATAACGTATCGTAATACTATATAACGTTATACGTTATAACATAATACTATATAACGTTACACGTTGTATAGTAACAGTATATAACGTTATACGTTATATCGTAATAGTATATAACGCTATACGTTATAATGTAATACTATATAACGTTATACGTTATATCGTAATAGTATATAACCCTATACGTTATAACTTAATAGTATATAACGCTATACGTTATAACGTAATACTATATAACGTTATACGTTATATCGTAATTGTATATAACGATATACGTTATATCGTAATAGTATATAACGATATACGTTATAACGTAATACTATATAACGTTATACGTTATAACGTAATACTATATAACGTTATACGTTATAACGTAATACTATATAACGTTATAGGTTATAACATAATACTATATAACGTTTTACGTTCTATCGTAATACTATATACCTTTATTCGTTATAACGTAATACTATATAACGTTTTACGTTGTATAGTAGTAGTATATAACGTTACACGTTATAACGTAATACTATATAACGTTATACGTTATAACGTAATACTATATAGCGTTATACGTTATAACGTAATACTATATAACGTTATAGGTTATAACATAATACTATATAACGTTTTACGTTCTATCGTAATACTATATACCTTTATTCGTTATAACGTAATACTATATAACGTTACACGTTGTATAGTTATAGTATATAACGTTATACGTTATAACGTAATACTATATATCGTTATACGTTATAACGTAATACTATATAACCTTATACGTTATAACGTAATACTATGTAACGTTACACGTTGTATAGTTATAGTATATAACGATATAGCTTATATCCTAATAGTATATAACGTTAGACGTTATAACGTAATACTATATAACGTTATACGTTATAACGTAATACTATATAACATTACACGTTGTATTGTAATAGTATATAACGTGGTAGGCTATAACGTAATACTGTTTAACGTTATGCGTTATAACGTAATACTATACAACGTTATACGTTATAACGTAATTCTTTATAACGTTACACGTTATATCGTAATAGAATATAACGCTATACGTTATAACGTAATACTATATAACGTTATACGTTATAACGCAATACTATATAACGTTATACGTTATAACGTAATACTATATAACATTATGCGTTATAACGTAATACTATATAACGTTGTACGTTATAGCGTAATACTATATAACGTTACACGTTATAACGTAATACTATATAACGTTATACGTTATAACGTAATACTATATAACGTTACACGTTGTATAGTAATAGTATATAACGTTATACGTTATATCGTAATAGTATATAACGCTATACGTTATAATGTAATACTATATAACGTTATACGTTATATCGTAATAGTATATAACCCTATACGTTATAACTTAATAGTATATAACGCTATACGTTATAACGTAATACTATATAGCGTTATACGTTATAACGTAATACTATATAACGTTATAGGTTATAACATAATACTATATAACGTTTTACGTTATATCGTAATACTATATACCTTTATTCGTTATAACGTAATACTATATAACGTTATACGTTGTATGGTAACAGTACATAACGTTACACGTTATAACGTAATACTATATAACGTTATACGTTGTATAGTAATATTATATAACGTATCGTAATACTATATAACGTTATACGTTATAACATAATACTATATAACGTTACACGTTGTATAGTAACAGTATATAACGTTATACGTTATATCGTAATAGTATATAACGCTATACGTTATAATGTAATACTATATAACGTTATACGTTATATCGTAATAGTATATAACCCTATACGTTATAACTTAATAGTATATAACGCTATACGTTATAACGTAATACTATATAACGTTATACGTTATATCGTAATAGTATATAACGATATACGTTATAACGTAATACTATATAACGTTATACGTTATAACGTAATACTATATAACGTTATACGTTATAACGTAATACTATATAACGTTATACGTTATAACGTAATACTATATAACGTTATACGTTATAACGTAATACTATATAACGTTATACGTTATAACGTAATACTATATAACATTATGTGTTATAACATAATACTATATCACGTTACACGTTATAACGTAATACTATATAACGTTATACGTTATAACGTAATACTATATAACGTTTTACGTTATATCGTAATACTATATATCGTTATACGTTATAACGTAATACTATATAACCTTATACGTTATAACGTAATACTATGTAACGTTACACGTTGTATAGTTATAGTATATAACGATATAGCTTATATCCTAATAGTATATAACGTTAGACGTTATAACGTAATACTATATAACGTTATACGTTATAACGTAATACTATATAACATTACACGTTGTATTGTAATAGTATATAACGTGGTAGGCTATAACGTAATACTGTTTAACGTTATGCGTTATAACGTAATACTATACAACGTTATACGTTATAACGTAATTCTTTATAACGTTACACGTTATATCGTAATAGAATATAACGCTATACGTTATAACGTAATACTATATAACGTTATACGTTATAACGTAATACTATATAACGTTATACGTTATAACGTAATACTATATAACATTATGCGTTATAACGTAATACTATATAACGTTGTACGTTATAGCGTAATACTATATAACGTTACACGTGATAACGTAATACTATATAACGTTATACGTTGTATAGTAATAGTATATAACGTTACACGTTCTAACGTAATACTATATAACGTTATACGTTATAACATAATACTATGTAACGTTACACGTTGTATAGTAATAGTATATAACGTTATACGTTATATCGTAATAGTATATAACGCTATACGTTATAATGTAATACTATATAACGTTATACGTTATATCGTAATAGTATATAACCCTATACGTTATAACTTAATAGTATATAGCGCTGTACGTTATAACGTAATACTATATAACGTTATACGTTATATCGTAATAGTATATAACGATATACGTTATAACGTAATACTATATAACGTTATACGTTATAACGTAATACTATATAACGTTATACGTTATAACGTAATACTATATAACATTATGCGTTATAACGTAATACTATATAACGTTGTACGTTATAGCGTAATACTATATAACGTTATACGTTATAACGTAATACTATATAACGTTACACGTTGTATAGTTATAGTATATAACGTTATACGTTATATAGTAATAGTATATAACGCTATACGTTATAACGTAATACTATATAACGTTATACGTTGTATAGTTATAATATATAACTATATAGCTTATATCGTAATAGTATATAACGTTACACGTTATAACGTTATACTATATAACGTTATACGTTTTAACCTAATTCTTTATAACGTTACACGTTATAACGTAATACTATATAACGGTATACGTTGTATAGTTATAATATATAACTATATAGCTTATATCGTAATAGTATATAACGTTACACGTTATAACGTTATACTATATAACGTTATACGTTTTAACCTAATTCTTTATAACGTTACACGTTATAACGTAATACTATATAACGTTATACGTTATAACATATTACTATATAGCATTACACGTTGTATTGCAATACTATATACCGTTACAAGTTATAACGTAATACTATATAACGTTATACGTTATAACGTAATATTATATAACGTTATACGTTATAACGTAATACTATATAACGTTACACGTTGCATAGTTATAGTATATAACGTTATAGCTTATATCGTAATAGTATATAACGTTGTACGTTATAACGTAATACTATATAACGTTATACGTTGTGTTGTAATACTATATAACGTTATATGTTATAACGTATTACCATATAACGTTACACGTTGTATTGCAATAGTATATAACGTTACACGTTACAACGTAATACTATATAGCTTTATACGTTATAACGTAATACTATATAACGTTATACGTTATAGCGTAATACTATATAACATTTACGTTATATCGTAATACTATATACCTTTATTCGTTATAACGCAATACTATATAACGTTATACGTTATAACGTAATACTATATAACGTTATACGTTATAACGTAATACTATATAACGTTTTACGTTATATCGTAATACTATATACCTTTATTCGTTATAACGCAATACTATATAACGTTTTACGTTGTATAGTTATAATATATAACTATATAGCTTATATCGTAATAGTATATAACGTTACACGTTATAACGTAATAGTATATAACGTTACACGTTATAACGTAATAGTATATAACGTTACACGTTATAACGTAATACTATATAACGTTATACGTTTTAACCTAATTCTTTATAACGTTACACGTTATAACGTAATACTATATAACGTTATACGTTATAACGTAATACTATATAACGTTTTACGTTATATCGTAATACTATAAACTTTATTCGTTATAACGTAATACTATATAACGTTATACGTTGTATGGTAACAGTATATAACGTTACACGTTATAACGTAATACTATATAACGTTATACGTTGTATAGTAATATTATATAACGTATCGTAATACTATATAACGTTATACGTTATAACATAATACTATATAACGTTACACGTTGTATAGTAACAGTATATAACGTTATACGTTATATCGTAATAGTATATAACGCTATACGTTATAATGTAATACTATATAACGTTATACGTTATATCGTAATAGTATATAACCCTATACGTTATAACTTAATAGTATATAACGCTATACGTTATAACGTAATACTATATAACGTTATACGTTATATCGTAATAGTATATAACGATATACGTTATATCGTAATAGTATATAACGATATACGTTATAACGTAATACTATATAACGTTATACGTTATAACGTAATACTATATAACGTTATACGTTATAACGTAATACTATATAACGTTATAGGTTATAACATAATACTATATAACGTTTTACGTTCTATCGTAATACTATATACCTTTATTCGTTATAACGTAATACTATATAACGTTTTACGTTGTATAGTAGTAGTATATAACGTTACACGTTATAACGTAATACTATATAACGTTATACGTTATAACGTAATACTATATAGCGTTATACGTTATAACGTAATACTATATAACGTTATAGGTTATAACATAATACTATATAACGTTTTACGTTCTATCGTAATACTATATACCTTTATTCGTTATAACGTAATACTATATAACGTTACACGTTGTATAGTTATAGTATATAACGTTATACGTTATAACGTAATACTATATATCGTTATACGTTATAACGTAATACTATATAACCTTATACGTTATAACGTAATACTATGTAACGTTACACGTTGTATAGTTATAGTATATAACGATATAGCTTATATCCTAATAGTATATAACGTTAGACGTTATAACGTAATACTATATAACGTTATACGTTATAACGTAATACTATATAACATTACACGTTGTATTGTAATAGTATATAACGTGGTAGGCTATAACGTAATACTGTTTAACGTTATGCGTTATAACGTAATACTATACAACGTTATACGTTATAACGTAATTCTTTATAACGTTACACGTTATATCGTAATAGAATATAACGCTATACGTTATAACGTAATACTATATAACGTTATACGTTATAACGCAATACTATATAACGTTATACGTTATAACGTAATACTATATAACATTATGCGTTATAACGTAATACTATATAACGTTGTACGTTATAGCGTAATACTATATAACGTTACACGTTATAACGTAATACTATATAACGTTATACGTTATAACGTAATACTATATAACGTTACACGTTGTATAGTAATAGTATATAACGTTATACGTTATATCGTAATAGTATATAACGCTATACGTTATAATGTAATACTATATAACGTTATACGTTATATCGTAATAGTATATAACCCTATACGTTATAACTTAATAGTATATAACGCTATACGTTATAACGTAATACTATATAACGTTATACGTTATAACGTAATACTATATAGCGATATACGTTATAACGTAATACTATATAACGTTATAGGTTATAACATAATACTATATAACGTTTTACGTTCTATAGTAATACTATATACCTTTATTCGTTATAACGTAATACTATATAACGTTACACGTTGTATAGTTATAGTATATAACGTTATACGTTATAACGTAATACTATATATCGTTATACGTTATAACGTAATACTATATAACCTTATACGTTATAACGTAATACTATGTAACGTTACACGTTGTATAGTTATAGTATATAACGATATAGCTTATATCCTAATAGTATATAACGTTAGACGTTATAACGTAATACTATATAACGTTATACGTTATAACGTAATACTATATAACATTACACGTTGTATTGTAATAGTATATAACGTGGTAGGCTATAACGTAATACTGTTTAACGTTATGCGTTATAACGTAATACTATACAACGTTATACGTTATAACGTAATTCTTTATAACGTTACACGTTATATCGTAATAGAATATAACGCTATACGTTATAACGTAATACTATATAACGTTATACGTTATAACGTAATACTATATAACGTTATACGTTATAACGTAATACTATATACCTTTATTCGTTATAACGCAATACTATATAACGTTATACGTTATAACGTAATACTATATAACGTTATACGTTATAACGTAATACTATATAACGTTTTACGTTATATCGTAATACTATATACCTTTATTCGTTATAACGCAATACTATATAACGTTTTACGTTGTATAGTTATAATATATAACTATATAGCTTATATCGTAATAGTATATAACGTTACACGTTATAACGTAATAGTATATAACGTTACACGTTATAACGTAATACTATATAACGTTATACGTTTTAACCTAATTCTTTATAACGTTACACGTTATAACGTAATACTATATAACGTTATACGTTATAACGTAATACTATAAAACGTTTTACGTTATATCGTAATACTATATACCTTATTCGTTATAACGTAATACTATATAACGTTATACGTTGTATGGTAACAGTATATAACGTTACACGTTATAACGTAGTACTATATAACGTTATACGTTGTATAGTAATATTATATAACGTATCGTAATACTATATAACGTTATACGTTATAACATAATACTATATAACGTTACACGTTGTATAGTAACAGTATATAACGTTATACGTTATATCGTAATAGTATATAACGCTATACGTTATAATGTAATACTATATAACGTTATACGTTATATCGTAATAGTATATAACCCTATACGTTATAACTTAATAGTATATAACGCTATACGTTATAACGTAATACTATATAACGTTATACGTTATATCGTAATAGTATATAACGATATACGTTATAACGTAATACTATATAACGTTATACGTTATAACGTAATACTATATAACGTTATACGTTATAACGTAATACTATATAACGTTTATACGTTATAACGTAATACTATATAACGTTATACGTTATAACGTAATACTATATAACATTATGCGTTATAACGTAATACTATATCACGTTACACGTTATAACGTAATACTATATAACGTTATACGTTATAACGTAATACTATATAACGTTTTACGTTATATCGTAATACTATATACCTTTATTCGTTATAACGTAATACTATATAACGTTTTACGTTGTATAGTAGTAGTATATAACGTTACACGTTATAACGTAATACTATATAACGTTATACGTTATAACGTAATACTATATAGCGTTATACGTTATAACGTAATACTATATAACGTTATAGGTTATAACATAATACTATATAACGTTTTACGTTCTATAGTAATACTATATACCTTTATTCGTTATAACGTAATACTATATAACGTTACACGTTGTATAGTTATAGTATATAACCTTATACGTTATAACGTAATACTATGTAACGTTACACGTTGTATAGTTATAGTATATAACGATATAGCTTATATCCTAATAGTATATAACGTTAGACGTTATAACGTAATACTATATAACGTTATACGTTATAACGTAATACTATATAACATTACACGTTGTATTGTAGTAGTATATAACGTGGTAGGCTATAACGTAATACTGTTTAACGTTATGCGTTATAACGTAATACTATACAACGTTACACGTTATAACGTAATTCTTTATAACGTTACACGTTATATCGTAATAGAATATAACGCTATACGTTATAACGTAATACTATATAACGTTATACGTTATAACGTAATACTATATAACGTTATACGTTATAACGTAATACTATATAACATTATGCGTTATAACGTAATACTATATACGTTGTACGTTATAGCGTAATACTATATAACGTTACACGTTATAACGTAATACTATATAACGTTATACGTTGTATAGTAATAGTATATAACGTTACACGTTCTAACGTAATACTATATAACGTTATACGTTATAACATAATACTATATAACGTTACACGTTGTATAGTAATAGTATATAACGTTATACGTTATATCGTAATAGTATATAACGCTATACGTTATAATGTAATACTATATAACGTTATACGTTATATCGTAATAGTATATAACCCTATACGTTATAACTTAATAGTATATAACGCTATACGTTATAACGTAATACTATATAACGTTATACGTTATATCGTAATAGTATATAACGATATACGTTATAACGTAATACTATATAACGTTATACGTTATAACGTAATACTATATAACGTTATACGTTATAACGTAATACTATATAACATTATGCGTTATAACGTAATACTATATAACGTTGTACGTTATAGCGTAATACTATATAACGTTATACGTTATAACGTAATACTATATAACGTTACACGTTGTATAGTTATAGTATATAACGCTATACGTTATATAGTAATAGTATATAACGCTATACGTTATAACGTAATACTATATAACGTTATACGTTGTATAGTTATAATATATAACTATATAGCTTATATCGTAATAGTATATAACGTTACACGTTATAACGTTATACTATATAACGTTATACGTTTTAACCTAATTCTTTATAACGTTACACGTTATAACGTAATACTATATAACGTTATACGTTATAACATATTACTATATAGCATTACACGTTGTATTGCAATACTATATAACGTTACAAGTTATAACGTAATACTATATAACGTTATACGTTATAACGTAATATTATATAACGTTATACGTTATAACGTAATACTATATAACGTTACACGTTGCATAGTTATAGTATATAACGTTATAGCTTATATCGTAATAGTATATAACGTTGTACGTTATAACGTAATACTATATAACGTTATACGTTGTGTTGTAATACTATATAACGTTATATGTTATAACGTATTACCATATAACATTACACGTTGTATTGCAATAGTATATAACGTTACACGTTACAACGTAATACTATATAGCTTTATACGTTATAACGTAATACTATATAACGTTATACGTTATAACGTAATACTATATAACATTTACGTTATATCGTAATACTATATACCTTTATTCGTTATAACGCAATACTATATAACGTTATACGTTATAACGTAATACTATATAACGTTATACGTTATAACGTAATACTATATAACGTTTTACGTTATATCGTAATACTATATAGCTTTATTCGTTATAACGCAATACTATATAACGTTTTACGTTGTATAGTTATAATATATAACTATATAGCTTATATCGTAATAGTATATAACGTTACACGTTATAACGTAATAGTATATAACGTTACACGTTATAACGTAATAGTATATAACGTTACACGTTATAACGTAATACTATATAACGTTATACGTTGTATGGTACAGTATATAACGTTACACGTTATAACGTAATACTATATAACGTTATACGTTATAACATAATACTATATAACATTACACGTTGTATTGTAATAGTATATAACGTGGTAGGCTAATAACGTAATACTATATAACGTTATACGTTGTATGGTAACAGTATATAACGTTACACGTTATAACGTAATACTATATAACGTTATACGTTGTATAGTAATATTATATAACGTATCGTAATACTATATAACGTTATACGTTATAACATAATACTATATAACGTTACACGTTGTATAGTAATAGTATATAACGTTATACGTTATATCGTAATAGTATATAACGCTATACGTTATAATGTAATACTATATAACGTTACACGTTGTATAGTTATAATATATAACTATATAGCTTATATCGTAATAGTATATAACGTTACACGTTATAACGTTATACTATATAACGTTATACGTTTTAACCTAATTCTTTATAACGTTACACGTTATAACGTAATACTATATAACGTTATACGTTATAACATATTACTATATAGCATTACACGTTGTATTGCAATACTATATAACGTTACAAGTTATAACGTAATACTATATAACGTTATACGTTATAACGTAATATTATATAACGTTATACGTTATAACGTAATACTATATAACGTTACACGTTGTATAGTTATAGTATATAACGTTATAGCTTATATCGTAATAGTATATAACGTTGTACGTTATAACGTAATACTATATAACGTTATACGTTGTGTTGTAATACTATATAACGTTATACGTTATAACGTATTACCATATAACATTACACGTTGTTTTGCAATAGTATATAACGTTACACGTTACAACGTAATACTATATAGCTTTATACGTTATAACGTAATACTATATAACGTTATTCGTTATAACGTAATACTATATAACATTTACGTTATATCGTAATACTATATACCTTTATTCGTTATAACGCAATACTATATAACGTTATACGTTATAACGTAATACTATATAACGTTATACGTTATAACGTAATACTATATAACGTTTTACGTTATATCGTAATACTATATACCTTTATTCGTTATAACGCAATACTATATAACGTTTTACGTTGTATAGTTATAATATATAACTATATAGCTTATATCGTAATAGTATATAACGTTACACGTTATAACGTAATAGTATATAACGTTACACGTTATAACGTAATAGTATATAACGTTGCACGTTATAACGTAATACTATATAACGTTATACGTTTTAACCTAATTCTTTAAAACGTTACACGTTATAACGTAATACTATATAACGTTATACGTTATAACGTAATACTATATAACGTTTTACGTTATATCGTAATACTATATAACTTTATTCGTTATAACGTAATACTATATAACGTTATACGTTGTATGGTAACAGTATATAACGTTACACGTTATAACGTAATACTATACAACGTTATACGTTGTATAGTAATATTATATAACGTTACACGTTGTATAGTAATAGTATATAACGTTATACGTTATATCGTAATAGTATATAACGCTATACGTTATAATGTAATACTATATAACGTTATACGTTATATCGTAATAGTATATAACCCTATACGTTATAACTTAATAGTATATAACGCTATACGTTATAACGTAATACTATATAACGTTATACGTTATATCGTAATAGTATATAACGATATACGTTATAACGTAATACTATATAGCGTTATACGTTATAACGTAATACTATATAACGTTATAGGTTATAACATAATACTATATAACGTTTTACGTTCTATTGTAATACTATATACCTTTATTCGTTATAACGTAATACTATATAACGTTATACGTTGTATGGTAACAGTATATAACGTTACACGTTATAACGTAATACTATATAACGTTATACGTTGTATAGTAATAGTATATAACGTTACACGATCTAACGTAATACTATATAACGTTATACGTTATAACATAATACTATATAACATTACACGTTGTATTGTAATAGTATATAACGTGGTAGGCTATAACGTAATACTGTTTAACGTTATGCGTTATAACGTAATACTATACAACGTGATACGTTATAACGTAATTCTTTATAACGTTACACGTTATATCGTAATAGAATATAACGCTATACGTTATAACGTAATACTATATAACGTTATACGTTATAACGTAATACTATATAACGTTTTACGTTATATCGTAATACTATATACCTTTATTCGTTATAACGCAATACTATATAACGTTATACGTTATAACGTAATACTATATAACGTTATACGTTATAACGTAATACTATATAACGTTTTACGTTATATCGTAATACTATATACCTTTATTCGTTATAACGCAATACTATATAACGTTTTACGTTGTATAGTTATAATATATAACTATATAGCTTATATCGTAATAGTATATAACGTTACACGTTATAACGTAATAGTATATAACGTTACACGTTATAACGTAATACTATATAACGTTATACGTTTTAACCTAATTCTTTATAACGTTACACGTTATAACGTAATACTATATAACGTTATACGTTATAACGTAATACTATATAACGTTTTACGTTATATCGTAATACTATATACCTTTATTCGTTATAACGTAATACTATATAACGTTATACGTTGTATGGTAACAGTATATAACGTTACACGTTATAACGTAATACTATATAACGTTATACGTTGTATAGTAATATTATATAACGTATCGTAATACTATATAACGTTATACGTTATAACATAATACTATATAACGTTAGACGTTGTATAGTAATAGTATATAACGTTATACGTTATATCGTAATAGTATATAACGCTATACGTTATAATGTAATACTATATAACGTTATACGTTATATCGTAATAGTATATAACCCTATACGTTATAACTTAATAGTATATAACGCTATACGTTATAACGTAATACTATATAACGTTATACGTTATATCGTAATAGTATATAACGATATACGTTATAACGTAATACTATATAACGTTATACGTTATAACGTAGTACTATATAACGTTATACGTTATAACGTAATACTATATAACGTTATACGTTATAACGTAATACTATATAACATTATGCGTTATAACGTAATACTATATCACGTTACACGTTATAACGTAATACTATATAACGTTATACGTTATAACGTAATACTATATAACGTTTTACGTTATATCGTAATACTATATACCTTTATTCGTTATAACGTAATACTATATAACGTTTTACGTTGTATAGTAGTAGTATATAACTTTACACGTTATAACGTAATACTATATAACGTTATACGTTATAACGTAATACTATATAGCGTTATACGTTATAACGTAATACTATATAACGTTATAGGTTATAACATAATACTATATAACGTTTTACGTTCTATCGTAATACTATATACCTTTATTCGTTATAACGTAATACTATATAACGTTACACGTTGTATAGTTATAGTATATAACGTTATACGTTATAACGTAATACTATATATCGTTATACGTTATAACGTAATACTATATAACCTTATACGTTATAACGTAATACTATGTAACGTTACACGTTGTATAGTTATAGTATATAACGTTACACGATCTAACGTAATACTATATAACGTTATACGTTTTAACCTAATTCTTTATAACGTATAACGTTATAACGTAATACTATATAACATTATGCGTTATAACGTAATACTATATAACGTTGTACGTTATAGCGTAATACTATATAACGTTATACGTTATAACGTAATACTATATAACGTTACACGTTGTATAGTTATAGAATATAACGTTATACGTTATATAGTAATAGTATATAACGCTATACGTTATAACGTAATACTATATAACGTTATACGTTGTATAGTTATAATATATAACTATATAGCTTATATCGTAATAGTATATAACGTTACACGTTATAACGTTATACTATATAACGTTATACGTTTTAACCTAATTCTTTATAACGTTACACGTTATAACGTAATACTATATAACGTTATACGTTATAACATATTACTATATAGCATTACACGTTGTATTGCAATACTATATAACGTTACAAGTTATAACGTAATACTATATAACGTTATACGTTATAACGTAATATTATATAACGTTATACGTTATAACGTAATACTATATAACGTTACACGTTGTATAGTTATAGTATATAACGTTATAGCTTATATCGTAATAGTATATAACGTTGTACGTTATAACGTAATACTATATAACGTTATACGTTGTGTTGTAATACTATATAACGTTATACGTTATAACGTATTACCATATA
Organism: Bombus affinis; assembly: GCF_024516045.1. Taxonomy (NCBI): domain Eukaryota; kingdom Metazoa; phylum Arthropoda; class Insecta; order Hymenoptera; family Apidae; genus Bombus; species Bombus affinis. The sequence continues at coordinate 185,189 of NW_026108895.1, read as the reverse complement.
ACATTACACGTTGTTTTGCAATAGTATATAACGTTACACGTTACAACGTAATACTATATAGCTTTATACGTTATAACGTAATACTATATAACGTTATACGTTATAACGTAATACTATATAACATTTACGTTATATCGTAATACTATATACCTTTATTCGTTATAACGCAATACTATATAACGTTATACGTTATAACGTAATACTATATAACGTTATACGTTATAACGTAATACTATATAACGTTTTACGTTATATCGTAATACTATATACCTTTATTCGTTATAACGCAATACTATATAACGTTTTACGTTGTATAGTTATAATATATAACTATATAGCTTATATCGTAATAGTATATAACGTTACACGTTATAACGTAATAGTATATAACGTTACACGTTATAACGTAATAGTATATAACGTTGCACGTTATAACGTAATACTATATAACGTTATACGTTTTAACCTAATTCTTTAAAACGTTACACGTTATAACGTAATACTATATAACGTTATACGTTATAACGTAATACTATATAACGTTTTACGTTATATCGTAATACTATATAACTTTATTCGTTATAACGTAATACTATATAACGTTATACGTTGTATGGTAACAGTATATAACGTTACACGTTATAACGTAATACTATATAACGTTATACGTTGTATAGTAATATTATATAACGTATCGTAATACTATATAACGTTATACGTTATAACATAATACTATATAACGTTACACGTTGTATAGTAATAGTATATAACGTTATACGTTATATCGTAATAGTATATAACGCTATACGTTATAATGTAATACTATATAACGTTATACGTTATATCGTAATAGTATATAACCCTATACGTTATAACTTAATAGTATATAACGCTATACGTTATAACGTAATACTATATAACGTTATACGTTATATCGTAATAGTATATAACGATATACGTTATAACGTAATACTATATAGCGTTATACGTTATAACGTAATACTATATAACGTTATAGGTTATAACATAATACTATATAACGTTTTACGTTCTATTGTAATACTATATACCTTTATTCGTTATAACGTAATACTATATAACGTTATACGTTGTATGGTAACAGTATATAACGTTACACGTTATAACGTAATACTATATAACGTTATACGTTGTATAGTAATAGTATATAACGTTACACGATCTAACGTAATACTATATAACGTTATACGTTATAACATAATACTATATAACATTACACGTTGTGTTGTAATAGTATATAACGTGGTAGGCTATAACGTAATACTGTTTAACGTTATGCGTTATAACGTAATACTATACAACGTGATACGTTATAACGTAATTCTTTATAACGTTACACGTTATATCGTAATAGAATATAACGCTATACGTTATAACGTAATACTATATAACGTTATACGTTATAACGTAATACTATATAACGTTTTACGTTATATCGTAATACTATATACCTTTATTCGTTATAACGCAATACTATATAACGTTATACGTTATAACGTAATACTATATAACGTTATACGTTATAACGTAATACTATATAACGTTTTACGTTATATCGTAATACTATATACCTTTATTCGTTATAACGCAATACTATATAACGTTTTACGTTGTATAGTTATAATATATAACTATATAGCTTATATCGTAATAGTATATAACGTTACACGTTATAACGTAATAGTATATAACGTTACACGTTATAACGTAATACTATATAACGTTATACGTTTTAACCTAATTCTTTATAACGTTACACGTTATAACGTAATACTATATAACGTTATACGTTATAACGTAATACTATATAACGTTTTACGTTATATCGTAATACTATATACCTTTATTCGTTATAACGTAATACTATATAACGTTATACGTTGTATGGTAACAGTATATAACGTTACACGTTATAACGTAATACTATATAACGTTATACGTTGTATAGTAATATTATATAACGTATCGTAATACTATATAACGTTATACGTTATAACATAATACTATATAACGTTACACGTTGTATAGTAATAGTATATAACGTTATACGTTATATCGTAATACTATATACCTTTATTCGTTATAACGCAATACTATATAACGTTATACGTTATAACGTAATACTATATAACGTTATACGTTATAACGTAATACTATATAACGTTATACGTTATAACGTAATACTATATAACATTATGCGTTATAACGTAATACTATATCACGTTACACGTTATAACGTAATACTATATAACGTTATACGTTATAACGTAATACTATATACCTTTATGCGTTATAACGTAATACTATATAACGTTTTACGTTGTATAGTAGTAGTATATAACGTTACACGTTATAACGTAATACTATATAACGTTATACGTTATAACGTAATACTATATAGCGTTATACGTTATAACGTAATACTATATAACGTCATAGGTTATAACATAATACTATATAACGTTTTACGTTCTATCGTAATACTATATACCTTTATTCGTTATAACGTAATACTATATAACGTTACACGTTGTATAGTTATAGTATATAACGTTATACGTTATAACGTAATACTATATATCGTTATACGTTATAACGTAATACTATATAACCTTATACGTTATAACGTAATACTATGTAACGTTACACGTTGTATAGTTATAGTATATAACGATATAGCTTATATCCTAATAGTATATAACGTTAGACGTTATAACGTAATACTATATAACGTTATACGTTATAACGTAATACTATATAACATTACACGTTGTATTGTAATAGTATATAACGTGGTAGGCTATAACGTAATACTGTTTAACGTTATGCGTTATAACGTAATACTATACAACGTTATACGTTATAACGTAATTCTTTATAACGTTACACGTTATATCGTAATAGAATATAACGCTATACGTTATAACGTAATACTATATAACGTTATACGTTATAACGTAATACTATATAACGTTATACGTTATAACGTAATACTATATAACATTATGCGTTATAACGTAATACTATATAACGTTGTACGTTATAGCGTAATACTATATAACGTTACACGTTATAACGTAATACTATATAACGTTATACGTTGTATAGTAATAGTATATAACGTTACACGTTCTAACGTAATACTATATAACGTTATACGTTATAACATAATACTATGTAACGTTACACGTTGTATAGTAATAGTATATAACGTTATACGTTATATCGTAATAGTATATAACGCTATACGTTATAATGTAATACTATATAACGTTATACGTTATATCGTAATACTATATAACGTTATACGTTATAACGTAATACTATACAACGTTATACGTTATAACGTAATTCTTTATAACGTTACACGTTATATCGTAATAGAATATAACGCTATACGTTATAACGTAATACTATATAACGTTATACGTTATAACGTAATACTATATAACGTTATACGTTATAACGTAATACTATATAACATTATGCGTTATAACGTAATACTATATAACGTTGTACGTTATAGCGTAATACTATATAATGTTATACGTTATAACGTAATACTATATAACGTTACACGTTGTATAGTTATAGTATATAACGTTATACGTTATATCGTAATAGTATATAACGCTATACGTTATAACGTAATACTATATAACGTTATACGTTATAACGTAATACTATATAACGTTTTACGTTATATCGTAATACTATATACCTTTATTCGTTATAACGTAATACTATATAACGTTATACGTTGTATAGTAATAGTATATAACGTTACACGTTCTAACGTAATACTATATAACCTTATACGTTATAACGTAATAATATATAACGTTACACGTTGTATAGTTATAGTATATAACGATATAGCTTATATCCTAATAGTATATAACGTTACACGTTATAACGTAATACTATATAACATTATACGTTATAACGTAATACTACATAACATTACACGTTGTATTGTAATAGTATATAACGTGGTTGGCTATAACGTAATACTGTTTAACGTTATGCGTTATAACGTAATACTATACAACGTGATACGTTATAACGTAATTCTTTATAACGTTACACGTTATATCGTAAGAGAATATAACGCTTTACGTTATAACGTAATACTATATAACGTTAAACGTTATAACGTAATACTATATAACGTTATACGTTATAACGTAATACTATATAACGTTTTACGTTATATCGTAATACTATATACCTTTATTCGTTATAACGTAATACTATATAACGTTATACGTTGTATGGTAACAGTATATAACGTTACACGTTATAACGTAATACTATATAACGTTATACGTTGTATAGTAATAGTATATAACGTATCGTAATACTATATAACGTTATACGTTATAACATAATACTATATAACGTTACACGTTGTATAGTAATAGTATATAACGTTATACGTTATATCGTAATAGTATATAACGCTATACGTTATAACGTAATACTATATAACGTTATACGTTATAACGTAATACCATATAACGTTTTACGTTATATCGTAATACTATATACCTTTATTCGTTATAACGTAATACTATATAACGTTATACGTTGTATGGTAACAGTATATAACGTTACACGTTATAACGTAATACTATATAACGTTATACGTTGTATAGTAATAGTATATAACGTTACACGATCTAACGTAATACTATATAACGTTATACGTTATAACATAATACTATATAACATTACACGTTGTATTGTAATAGTATATAACGTGGTAGGCTATAACGTAATACTGTTTAACGTTATGCGATATAACGTAATACTATACAACGTTATACGTTATAACGTAATTCTTTATAACGATACACGTTATATCGTAATAGAATATAACGCTATACGTTATAACGTAATACTATATAACGTTATACGTTATAACGTAATACTATATAACGTTATACGTTATAACGTAATACTATATAACGTTATACGTTATAACGTAATACTATATAACATTACACGTTGTATTGTAATAGTATATAACGTGGTAGGCTATAACGTAATACTGTTTAACGTTATGCGTTATAATGTAATACTATACAACGTTATACGTTATAACGTAATTCTTTATAACGTTACACGTTATATCGTAATAGAATATAACGCTATACGTTATAACGTAATACTATATAACGTTATACGTTATAACGTAATACTATATAACGTTATACGTTATAACGTAATACTATATAACGTTATACGTTATAACGTAATACTATATAACATTATGCGTTATAACGTAATACTATATAACGTTGTACGTTATAACGTAATACTATATAACGTTATACGTTATAACGTAATACTGTATAACGTTACATGTTGTATAGTTATAGTATATAACGTTATACGTTATATCGTAATAGTATATAACGCTATACGTTATAACGTAATACTACATAACGTTATACGTTATATCGTAATAGTATATAACGCTATACGTTATAACGTAATACTATATAACGTTATACGTTGTATAGTTATCGTTTATAACTATATAGCTTATATCGTAATAGTATATAACGTTACACGTTATAACGTAATACTATATAACGTTATACGTTATAACATATTACTATATAACATTACACGTTGTATTGCAATACTATATAACGTTACACGTTATAACGTAATACTATATAACGTTATACGTTGTATAGTTATACTATATAACTATATAGCTTATATCGTAATAGTATATAACGTTACACGTTATAACGTAATACTATATAACGTTATACGTTATAACATATTACTATATAACATTACACGTTGTATTGCAATACTATATAACGTTACACGTTATAACGTAATACTATATAACGTTATACGTTGTATAGTTATACTATATAACTATATAGCTTATATCGTAATAGTATATAACGTTACACGTTATAACGTAATACTATATAACGTTATACGTTTTAACCTAATTCTTTAAAACGTTACACGTTATAACGTAATACTATATAACGTTATACGTTATAACGTAATACTATATAACGTTACACGTTGTATAGTTATAGTATATAACGTTATAGCTTATATCGTAATAGTATATATCGTTGTACGTTATAACGTAATACTATATAACGTTATACGTTATAACGTAATACTATATAACGTTTTACGTTATATTGTAATACTATATACCTTTATTCGTTATAACGCAATTCTATATAACGTTTTACATTGTATAGAAATAGTATATAACGTTACACGTTATAACGTAATACTATACAACGCTATACGTTATGACGTAATACTATATAATGTTATACGTTATAACGTAATACTATATAACGTTATACGTTATAACATAATACTATATAACGTTTTACGTTATAACGTAATACTATATAACGTTATACGTTTTAACCTAATTCTTTAAAACGTTACACGTTATAACGTAATACTATATAACGTTATACGTTATAACGTAATACTATATAACGTTTTACGTTATATCGTAATACTATATAACTTTATTCGTTATAACGTAATACTATATAACGTTATACGTTGTATGGTAACAGTATATAACGTTACACGTTATAACGTAATACTATATAACGTTATACGTTGTATAGTAATATTATATAACGTTACACGTTGTATAGTAATAGTATATAACGTTATACGTTATATCGTAATAGTATATAACGCTATACGTTATAATGTAATACTATATAACGTTATACGTTATATCGTAATAGTATATAACCCTATACGTTATAACTTAATAGTATATAACGCTATACGTTATAACGTAATACTATATAACGTTATACGTTATATCGTAATAGTATATAACGATATACGTTATAACGTAATACTATATAGCGTTATACGTTATAACGTAATACTATATAACGTTATAGGTTATAACATAATACTATATAACGTTTTACGTTCTATTGTAATACTATATACCTTTATTCGTTATAACGTAATACTATATAACGTTATACGTTGTATGGTAACAGTATATAACGTTACACGTTATAACGTAATACTATATAACGTTATACGTTGTATAGTAATAGTATATAACGTTACACGATCTAACGTAATACTATATAACGTTATACGTTATAACATAATACTATATAACATTACACGTTGTATTGTAATAGTATATAACGTGGTAGGCTATAACGTAATACTGTTTAACGTTATGCGTTATAACGTAATACTATACAACGTGATACGTTATAACGTAATTCTTTATAACGTTACACGTTATATCGTAATAGAATATAACGCTATACGTTATAACGTAATACTATATAACGTTATACGTTATAACGTAATACTATATAACGTTTTACGTTATATCGTAATACTATATACCTTTATTCGTTATAACGCAATACTATATAACGTTATACGTTATAACGTAATACTATATAACGTTATACGTTATAACGTAATACTATATAACGTTTTACGTTATATCGTAGTACTATATACCTTTATTCGTTATAACGCAATACTATATAACGTTTTACGTTGTATAGTTATAATATATAACTATATAGCTTATATCGTAATAGTATATAACGTTACACGTTATAACGTAATAGTATATAACGTTACACGTTATAACGTAATACTATATAACGTTATACGTTTTAACCTAATTCTTTATAACGTTACACGTTATAACGTAATACTATATAACGTTATACGTTATAACGTAATACTATATAACGTTTTACGTTATATCGTAATACTATATACCTTTATTCGTTATAACGTAATACTATATAACGTTATACGTTGTATGGTAACAGTATATAACGTTACACGTTATAACGTAATACTATATAACGTTATACGTTGTATAGTAATATTATATAACGTATCGTAATACTATATAACGTTATACGTTATAACATAATACTATATAACGTTAGACGTTGTATAGTAATAGTATATAACGTTATACGTTATATCGTAATAGTATATAACGCTATACGTTATAATGTAATACTATATAACGTTATACGTTATATCGTAATAGTATATAACCCTATACGTTATAACTTAATAGTATATAACGCTATACGTTATAACGTAATACTATATAACGTTATACGTTATATCGTAATAGTATATAACGATATACGTTATAACGTAATACTATATAACGTTATACGTTATAACGTAGTACTATATAACGTTATACGTTATAACGTAATACTATATAACGTTATACGTTATAACGTAATACTATATAACATTATGCGTTATAACGTAATACTATATCACGTTACACGTTATAACGTAATACTATATAACGTTATACGTTATAACGTAATACTATATAACGTTTTACGTTATATCGTAATACTATATACCTTTATTCGTTATAACGTAATACTATATAACGTTTTACGTTGTATAGTAGTAGTATATAACTTTACACGTTATAACGTAATACTATATAACGTTATACGTTATAACGTAATACTATATAGCGTTATACGTTATAACGTAATACTATATAACGTTATAGGTTATAACATAATACTATATAACGTTTTACGTTCTATCGTAATACTATATACCTTTATTCGTTATAACGTAATACTATATAACGTTACACGTTGTATAGTTATAGTATATAACGTTATACGTTATAACGTAATACTATATATCGTTATACGTTATAACGTAATACTATATAACCTTATACGTTATAACGTAATACTATGTAACGTTACACGTTGTATAGTTATAGTATATAACGTTACACGATCTAACGTAATACTATATAACGTTATACGTTTTAACCTAATTCTTTATAACGTATAACGTTATAACGTAATACTATATAACATTATGCGTTATAACGTAATACTATATAACGTTGTACGTTATAGCGTAATACTATATAACGTTATACGTTATAACGTAATACTATATAACGTTACACGTTGTATAGTTATAGAATATAACGTTATACGTTATATAGTAATAGTATATAACGCTATACGTTATAACGTAATACTATATAACGTTATACGTTGTATAGTTATAATATATAACTATATAGCTTATATCGTAATAGTATATAACGTTACACGTTATAACGTTATACTATATAACGTTATACGTTTTAACCTAATTCTTTATAACGTTACACGTTATAACGTAATACTATATAACGTTATACGTTATAACATATTACTATATAGCATTACACGTTGTATTGCAATACTATATAACGTTACAAGTTATAACGTAATACTATATAACGTTATACGTTATAACGTAATATTATATAACGTTATACGTTATAACGTAATACTATATAACGTTACACGTTGTATAGTTATAGTATATAACGTTATAGCTTATATCGTAATAGTATATAACGTTGTACGTTATAACGTAATACTATATAACGTTATACGTTGTGTTGTAATACTATATAACGTTATACGTTATAACGTATTACCATATAACATTACACGTTGTTTTGCAATAGTATATAACGTTACACGTTACAACGTAATACTATATAGCTTTATACGTTATAACGTAATACTATATAACGTTATACGTTATAACGTAATACTATATAACATTTACGTTATATCGTAATACTATATACCTTTATTCGTTATAACGCAATACTATATAACGTTATACGTTATAACGTAATACTATATAACGTTATACGTTATAACGTAATACTATATAACGTTTTACGTTATATCGTAATACTATATACCTTTATTCGTTATAACGCAATACTATATAACGTTTTACGTTGTATAGTTATAATATATAACTATATAGCTTATATCGTAATAGTATATAACGTTACACGTTATAACGTAATAGTATATAACGTTACACGTTATAACGTAATAGTATATAACGTTGCACGTTATAACGTAATACTATATAACGTTATACGTTTTAACCTAATTCTTTAAAACGTTACACGTTATAACGTAATACTATATAACGTTATACGTTATAACGTAATACTATATAACGTTTTACGTTATATCGTAATACTATATAACTTTATTCGTTATAACGTAATACTATATAACGTTATACGTTGTATGGTAACAGTATATAACGTTACACGTTATAACGTAATACTATATAACGTTATACGTTGTATAGTAATATTATATAACGTATCGTAATACTATATAACGTTATACGTTATAACATAATACTATATAACGTTACACGTTGTATAGTAATAGTATATAACGTTATACGTTATATCGTAATAGTATATAACGCTATACGTTATAATGTAATACTATATAACGTTATACGTTATATCGTAATAGTATATAACCCTATACGTTATAACTTAATAGTATATAACGCTATACGTTATAACGTAATACTATATAACGTTATACGTTATATCGTAATAGTATATAACGATATACGTTATAACGTAATACTATATAGCGTTATACGTTATAACGTAATACTATATAACGTTATAGGTTATAACATAATACTATATAACGTTTTACGTTCTATTGTAATACTATATACCTTTATTCGTTATAACGTAATACTATATAACGTTATACGTTGTATGGTAACAGTATATAACGTTACACGTTATAACGTAATACTATATAACGTTATACGTTGTATAGTAATAGTATATAACGTTACACGATCTAACGTAATACTATATAACGTTATACGTTATAACATAATACTATATAACATTACACGTTGTATTGTAATAGTATATAACGTGGTAGGCTATAACGTAATACTGTTTAACGTTATGCGTTATAACGTAATACTATACAACGTGATACGTTATAACGTAATTCTTTATAACGTTACACGTTATATCGTAATAGAATATAACGCTATACGTTATAACGTAATACTATATAACGTTATACGTTATAACGTAATACTATATAACGTTTTACGTTATATCGTAATACTATATACCTTTATTCGTTATAACGCAATACTATATAACGTTATACGTTATAACGTAATACTATATAACGTTATACGTTATAACGTAATACTATATAACGTTTTACGTTATATCGTAATACTATATACCTTTATTCGTTATAACGCAATACTATATAACGTTATACGTTTTAACCTAATTCTTTATAACGTTACACGTTATAACGTAATACTATATAACGTTATACGTTATAACGTAATACTATATAACGTTAGACGTTGTATAGTAATAGTATATAACGTTATACGTTATATCGCAATAGTATATAACGTTACACGTTATAACGTAATACTATATAACGTTATACGTTTTAACCTAATTCTTTATAACGTTACACGTTATAACGTAATACTATATAACGTTATACGTTATAACGTAATACTATATAACGTTTTACGTTATATCGTAATACTATATACCTTTATTCGTTATAACGTAATACTATATAACGTTATACGTTGTATGGTAACAGTATATAACGTTACACGTTATAACGTAATACTATATAACGTTATACGTTGTATAGTAATATTATATAACGTATCGTAATACTATATAACGTTATACGTTATAACATAATACTATATAACGTTAGACGTTGTATAGTAATAGTATATAACGTTATACGTTATATCGTAATAGTATATAACGCTATACGTTATAATGTAATACTATATAACGTTATACGTTATATCGTAATAGTATATAACCCTATACGTTATAACTTAATAGTATATAACGCTATACGTTATAACGTAATACTATATAACGTTATACGTTATATCGTAATAGTATATAACGATATACGTTATAACGTAATACTATATAACGTTATACGTTATAACGTAGTACTATATAACGTTATACGTTATAACGTAATACTATATAACGTTATACGTTATAACGTAATACTATATAACATTATGCGTTATAACGTAATACTATATCACGTTACACGTTATAACGTAATACTATATAACGTTATACGTTATAACGTAATACTATATAACGTTTTACGTTATATCGTAATACTATATACCTTTATTCGTTATAACGTAATACTATATAACGTTTTACGTTGTATAGTAGTAGTATATAACTTTACACGTTATAACGTAATACTATATAACGTTATACGTTATAACGTAATACTATATAGCGTTATACGTTATAACGTAATACTATATAACGTTATAGGTTATAACATAATACTATATAACGTTTTACGTTCTATCGTAATACTATATACCTTTATTCGTTATAACGTAATACTATATAACGTTACACGTTGTATAGTTATAGTATATAACGTTATACGTTATAACGTAATACTATATATCGTTATACGTTATAACGTAATACTATATAACCTTATACGTTATAACGTAATACTATGTAACGTTACACGTTGTATAGTTATAGTATATAACGTTACACGATCTAACGTAATACTATATAACGTTATACGTTTTAACCTAATTCTTTATAACGTATAACGTTATAACGTAATACTATATAACATTATGCGTTATAACGTAATACTATATAACGTTGTACGTTATAGCGTAATACTATATAACGTTATACGTTATAACGTAATACTATATAACGTTACACGTTGTATAGTTATAGAATATAACGTTATACGTTATATAGTAATAGTATATAACGCTATACGTTATAACGTAATACTATATAACTTTATACGTTGTATAGTTATAATATATAACTATATAGCTTATATCGTAATAGTATATAACGTTACACGTTATAACGTTATACTATATAACGTTATACGTTTTAACCTAATTCTTTATAACGTTACACGTTATAACGTAATACTATATAACGTTATACGTTATAACATATTACTATATAGCATTACACGTTGTATTGCAATACTATATAACGTTACAAGTTATAACGTAATACTATATAACGTTATACGTTATAACGTAATATTATATAACGTTATACGTTATAACGTAATACTATATAACGTTACACGTTGTATAGTTATAGTATATAACGTTATAGCTTATATCGTAATAGTATATAACGTTGTACGTTATAACGTAATACTATATAACGTTATACGTTGTGTTGTAATACTATATAACGTTATACGTTATAACGTATTACCATATAACATTACACGTTGTTTTGCAATAGTATATAACGTTACACGTTACAACGTAATACTATATAGCTTTATACGTTATAACGTAATACTATATAACGTTATACGTTATAACGTAATACTATATAACATTTACGTTATATCGTAATACTATATACCTTTATTCGTTATAACGCAATACTATATAACGTTATACGTTATAACGTAATACTATATAACGTTATACGTTATAACGTAATACTATATAACGTTTTACGTTATATCGTAATACTATATACCTTTATTCGTTATAACGCAATACTATATAACGTTTTACGTTGTATAGTTATAATATATAACTATATAGCTTATATCGTAATAGTATATAACGTTACACGTTATAACGTAATAGTATATAACGTTACACGTTATAACGTAATAGTATATAACGTTACACGTTATAACGTAATACTATATAACGTTATACGTTTTAACCTAATTCTTTATAACGTTACACGTTATAACGTAATACTATATAACGTTATACGTTATAACGTAATACTATATAACGTTTTACGTTATATCGTAATACTATATAACTTTATTCGTTATAACGTAATACTATATAACGTTATACGTTGTATGGTAACAGTATATAACGTTACACGTTATAACGTAATACTATATAACGTTATACGTTGTATAGTAATATAATATAACGTATCGTAATACTATATAACGTTATACGTTATAACATAATACTATATAACGTTACACGTTGTATAGTAATAGTATATAACGTTATACGTTATATCGTAATAGTATATAACGCTATACGTTATAATGTAATACTATATAACGTTATACGATATCTCGTAATAGTGTATAACCCTATACGTTATAACTTAATAGTATATAACGCTATACGTTATAACGTAATACTATATAACGTTATACGTTATATCGTAATAGTATATAACGATATACGTTATAACGTAATACTATATAGCGTTATACGTTATAACGTAATACTATATAACGTTATAGGTTATAACATAATACTATATAACGTTTTACGTTCTATCGTAATACTATATACCTTTATTCGTTATAACGTAATACTATATAACGTTATACGTTGTATGGTAACAGTATATAACGTTACACGTTATAACGTAATACTATATAACGTTATACGTTGTATAGTAATAGTATATAACGTTACACGATCTAACGTAATACTATATAACGTTATACGTTATAACATAATACTATATAACATTACACGTTGTGTTGTAATAGTATATAACGTGGTAGGCTATAACGTAATACTGTTTAACGTTATGCGTTATAACGTAATACTATACAACGTGATACGTTATAACGTAATTCTTTATAACGTTACACGTTATATCGTAATAGAATATAACGCTATACGTTATAACGTAATACTATATAACGTTATACGTTATAACGTAATACTATATAACGTTTTACGTTATATCGTAATACTATATACCTTTATTCGTTATAACGCAATACTATATAACGTTATACGTTATAACGTAATACTATATAACGTTATACGTTATAACGTAATACTATATAACGTTTTACGTTATATCGTAATACTATATACCTTTATTCGTTATAACGCAATACTATATAACGTTTTACGTTGTATAGTTATAATATATAACTATATAGCTTATATCGTAATAGTATATAACGTTACACGTTATAACGTAATAGTATATAACGTTACACGTTATAACGTAATACTATATAACGTTATACGTTTTAACCTAATTCTTTATAACGTTACACGTTATAACGTAATACTATATAACGTTATACGTTATAACGTAATACTATATAACGTTTTACGTTATATCGTAATACTATATACCTTTATTCGTTATAACGTAATACTATATAACGTTATACGTTGTATGGTAACAGTATATAACGTTACACGTTATAACGTAATACTATATAACGTTATACGTTGTATAGTAATATTATATAACGTATCGTAATACTATATAACGTTATACGTTATAACATAATACTATATAACGTTACACGTTGTATAGTAATAGTATATAACGTTATACGTTATATCGTAATACTATATACCTTTATTCGTTATAACGCAATACTATATAACGTTATACGTTATAACGTAATACTATATAACGTTATACGTTATAACGTAATACTATATAACGTTATACGTTATAACGTAATACTATATAACATTATGCGTTATAACGTAATACTATATCACGTTACACGTTATAACGTAATACTATATAACGTTATACGTTATAACGTAATACTATATACCTTTATGCGTTATAACGTAATACTATATAACGTTTTACGTTGTATAGTAGTAGTATATAACGTTACACGTTATAACGTAATACTATATAACGTTATACGTTATAACGTAATACTATATAGCGTTATACGTTATAACGTAATACTATATAACGTCATAGGTTATAACATAATACTATATAACGTTTTACGTTCTATCGTAATACTATATACCTTTATTCGTTATAACGTAATACTATATAACGTTACACGTTGTATAGTTATAGTATATAACGTTATACGTTATAACGTAATACTATATATCGTTATACGTTATAACGTAATACTATATAACCTTATACGTTATAACGTAATACTATGTAACGTTACACGTTGTATAGTTATAGTATATAACGATATAGCTTATATCCTAATAGTATATAACGTTAGACGTTATAACGTAATACTATATAACGTTATACGTTATAACGTAATACTATATAACATTACACGTTGTATTGTAATAGTATATAACGTGGTAGGCTATAACGTAATACTGTTTAACGTTATGCGTTATAACGTAATACTATACAACGTTATACGTTATAACGTAATTCTTTATAACGTTACACGTTATATCGTAATAGAATATAACGCTATACGTTATAACGTAATACTATATAACGTTATACGTTATAACGTAATACTATATAACGTTATACGTTATAACGTAATACTATATAACATTATGCGTTATAACGTAATACTATATAACGTTGTACGTTATAGCGTAATACTATATAACGTTACACGTTATAACGTAATACTATATAACGTTATACGTTGTATAGTAATAGTATATAACGTTACACGTTCTAACGTAATACTATATAACGTTATACGTTATAACATAATACTATGTAACGTTACACGTTGTATAGTAATAGTATATAACGTTATACGTTATATCGTAATAGTATATAACGCTATACGTTATAATGTAATACTATATAACGTTATACGTTATATCGTAATACTATATAACGTTATACGTTATAACGTAATACTATACAACGTTATACGTTATAACGTAATTCTTTATAACGTTACACGTTATATCGTAATAGAATATAACGCTATACGTTATAACGTAATACTATATAACGTTATACGTTATAACGTAATACTATATAACGTTATACGTTATAACGTAATACTATATAACATTATGCGTTATAACGTAATACTATATAACGTTGTACGTTATAGCGTAATACTATATAATGTTATACGTTATAACGTAATACTATATAACGTTACACGTTGTATAGTTATAGTATATAACGTTATACGTTATATCGTAATAGTATATAACGCTATACGTTATAACGTAATACTATATAACGTTATACGTTATAACGTAATACTATATAACGTTTTACGTTATATCGTAATACTATATACCTTTATTCGTTATAACGTAATACTATATAACGTTATACGTTGTATAGTAATAGTATATAACGTTACACGTTCTAACGTAATACTATATAACCTTATACGTTATAACGTAATAATATATAACGTTACACGTTGTATAGTTATAGTATATAACGATATAGCTTATATCCTAATAGTATATAACGTTACACGTTATAACGTAATACTATATAACATTATACGTTATAACGTAATACTACATAACATTACACGTTGTATTGTAATAGTATATAACGTGGTTGGCTATAACGTAATACTGTTTAACGTTATGCGTTATAACGTAATACTATACAACGTGATACGTTATAACGTAATTCTTTATAACGTTACACGTTATATCGTAAGAGAATATAACGCTTTACGTTATAACGTAATACTATATAACGTTAAACGTTATAACGTAATACTATATAACGTTATACGTTATAACGTAATACTATATAACGTTTTACGTTATATCGTAATACTATATACCTTTATTCGTTATAACGTAATACTATATAACGTTATACGTTGTATGGTAACAGTATATAACGTTACACGTTATAACGTAATACTATATAACGTTATACGTTGTATAGTAATAGTATATAACGTATCGTAATACTATATAACGTTATACGTTATAACATAATACTATATAACGTTACACGTTGTATAGTAATAGTATATAACGTTATACGTTATATCGTAATAGTATATAACGCTATACGTTATAACGTAATACTATATAACGTTATACGTTATATCGTAATACCATATAACGTTTTACGTTATATCGTAATACTATATACCTTTATTCGTTATAACGTAATACTATATAACGTTATACGTTGTATGGTAACAGTATATAACGTTACACGTTATAACGTAATACTATATAACGTTATACGTTGTATAGTAATAGTATATAACGTTACACGATCTAACGTAATACTATATAACGTTATACGTTATAACATAATACTATATAACATTACACGTTGTATTGTAATAGTATATAACGTGGTAGGCTATAACGTAATACTGTTTAACGTTATGCGATATAACGTAATACTATACAACGTTATACGTTATAACGTAATTCTTTATAACGATACACGTTATATCGTAATAGAATATAACGCTATACGTTATAACGTAATACTATATAACGTTATACGTTATAACGTAATACTATATAACGTTATACGTTATAACGTAATACTATATAACATTACACGTTGTATTGTAATAGTATATAACGTGGTAGGCTATAACGTAATACTGTTTAACGTTATGCGTTATAATGTAATACTATACAACGTTATACGTTATAACGTAATTCTTTATAACGTTACACGTTATATCGTAATAGAATATAACGCTATACGTTATAACGTAATACTATATAACGTTATACGTTATAACGTAATACTATATAACGTTATACGTTATAACGTAATACTATATAACGTTATACGTTATAACGTAATACTATATAACATTATGCGTTATAACGTAATACTATATAACGTTGTACGTTATAACGTAATACTATATAACGTTATACGTTATAACGTAATACTGTATAACGTTACATGTTGTATAGTTATAGTATATAACGTTATACGTTATATCGTAATAGTATATAACGCTATACGTTATAACGTAATACTACATAACGTTATACGTTATATCGTAATAGTATATAACGCTATACGTTATAACGTAATACTATATAACGTTATACGTTGTATAGTTATCGTTTATAACTATATAGCTTATATCGTAATAGTATATAACGTTACACGTTATAACGTAATACTATATAACGTTATACGTTATAACATATTACTATATAACATTACACGTTGTATTGCAATACTATATAACGTTACACGTTATAACGTAATACTATATAACGTTATACGTTGTATAGTTATACTATATAACTATATAGCTTATATCGTAATAGTATATAACGTTACACGTTATAACGTAATACTATATAACGTTGTACGTTTTAACCTAATTCTTTAAAACGTTACACGTTATAACGTAATACTATATAACGTTATACGTTATAACGTAATACTATATAACGTTACACGTTGTATAGTTATAGTATATAACGTTATAGCTTATATCGTAATAGTATATATCGTTGTACGTTATAACGTAATACTATATAACGTTATACGTTATAACGTAATACTATATAACGTTTTACGTTATATCGTAATACTATATACCTTTATTCGTTATAACGCAATACTATATAACGTTTTACGTTGTATAGTTATAATATATAACTATATAGCTTATATCGTAATAGTATATAACGTTACACGTTATAACGTAATAGTATATAACGTTACACGTTATAACGTAATACTATATAACGTTATACGTTTTAACCTAATTCTTTATAACGTTACACGTTATAACGTAATACTATATAACGTTATACGTTATATCGTAATAGTATATAACGATATACGTTATAACGTAATACTATATAGCGTTATACGTTATAACGTAATACTATATAACGTTATAGGTTATAACATAATACTATATAACGTTTTACGTTCTATCGTAATACTATATACCTTTATTCGTTATAACGTAATACTATATAACGTTATACGTTGTATGGTAACAGTATATAACGTTACACGTTATAACGTAATACTATATAACGTTATACGTTGTATAGTAATAGTATATAACGTTACACGATCTAACGTAATACTATATAACGTTATACGTTATAACATAATACTATATAACATTACACGTTGTGTTGTAATAGTATATAACGTGGTAGGCTATAACGTAATACTGTTTAACGTTATGCGTTATAACGTAATACTATACAACGTGATACGTTATAACGTAATTCTTTATAACGTTACACGTTATATCGTAATAGAATATAACGCTATACGTTATAACGTAATACTATATAACGTTATACGTTATAACGTAATACTATATAACGTTTTACGTTATATCGTAATACTATATACCTTTATTCGTTATAACGCAATACTATATAACGTTATACGTTATAACGTAATACTATATAACGTTATACGTTATAACGTAATACTATATAACGTTTTACGTTATATCGTAATACTATATACCTTTATTCGTTATAACGCAATACTATATAACGTTTTACGTTGTATAGTTATAATATATAACTATATAGCTTATATCGTAATAGTATATAACGTTACACGTTATAACGTAATAGTATATAACGTTACACGTTATAACGTAATACTATATAACGTTATACGTTTTAACCTAATTCTTTATAACGTTACACGTTATAACGTAATACTATATAACGTTATACGTTATAACGTAATACTATATAACGTTTTACGTTATATCGTAATACTATATACCTTTATTCGTTATAACGTAATACTATATAACGTTATACGTTGTATGGTAACAGTATATAACGTTACACGTTATAACGTAATACTATATAACGTTATACGTTGTATAGTAATATTATATAACGTATCGTAATACTATATAACGTTATACGTTATAACATAATACTATATAACGTTACACGTTGTATAGTAATAGTATATAACGTTATACGTTATATCGTAATACTATATACCTTTATTCGTTATAACGCAATACTATATAACGTTATACGTTATAACGTAATACTATATAACGTTATACGTTATAACGTAATACTATATAACGTTATACGTTATAACGTAATACTATATAACATTATGCGTTATAACGTAATACTATATCACGTTACACGTTATAACGTAATACTATATAACGTTATACGTTATAACGTAATACTATATACCTTTATGCGTTATAACGTAATACTATATAACGTTTTACGTTGTATAGTAGTAGTATATAACGTTACACGTTATAACGTAATACTATATAACGTTATACGTTATAACGTAATACTATATAGCGTTATACGTTATAACGTAATACTATATAACGTCATAGGTTATAACATAATACTATATAACGTTTTACGTTCTATCGTAATACTATATACCTTTATTCGTTATAACGTAATACTATATAACGTTACACGTTGTATAGTTATAGTATATAACGTTATACGTTATAACGTAATACTATATATCGTTATACGTTATAACGTAATACTATATAACCTTATACGTTATAACGTAATACTATGTAACGTTACACGTTGTATAGTTATAGTATATAACGATATAGCTTATATCCTAATAGTATATAACGTTAGACGTTATAACGTAATACTATATAACGTTATACGTTATAACGTAATACTATATAACATTACACGTTGTATTGTAATAGTATATAACGTGGTAGGCTATAACGTAATACTGTTTAACGTTATGCGTTATAACGTAATACTATACAACGTTATACGTTATAACGTAATTCTTTATAACGTTACACGTTATATCGTAATAGAATATAACGCTATACGTTATAACGTAATACTATATAACGTTATACGTTATAACGTAATACTATATAACGTTATACGTTATAACGTAATACTATATAACATTATGCGTTATAACGTAATACTATATAACGTTGTACGTTATAGCGTAATACTATATAACGTTACACGTTATAACGTAATACTATATAACGTTATACGTTGTATAGTAATAGTATATAACGTTACACGTTCTAACGTAATACTATATAACGTTATACGTTATAACATAATACTATGTAACGTTACACGTTGTATAGTAATAGTATATAACGTTATACGTTATATCGTAATAGTATATAACGCTATACGTTATAATGTAATACTATATAACGTTATACGTTATATCGTAATACTATATAACGTTATACGTTATAACGTAATACTATACAACGTTATACGTTATAACGTAATTCTTTATAACGTTACACGTTATATCGTAATAGAATATAACGCTATACGTTATAACGTAATACTATATAACGTTATACGTTATAACGTAATACTATATAACGTTATACGTTATAACGTAATACTATATAACATTATGCGTTATAACGTAATACTATATAACGTTGTACGTTATAGCGTAATACTATATAATGTTATACGTTATAACGTAATACTATATAACGTTACACGTTGTATAGTTATAGTATATAACGTTATACGTTATATCGTAATAGTATATAACGCTATACGTTATAACGTAATACTATATAACGTTATACGTTATAACGTAATACTATATAACGTTTTACGTTATATCGTAATACTATATACCTTTATTCGTTATAACGTAATACTATATAACGTTATACGTTGTATAGTAATAGTATATAACGTTACACGTTCTAACGTAATACTATATAACCTTATACGTTATAACGTAATAATATATAACGTTACACGTTGTATAGTTATAGTATATAACGATATAGCTTATATCCTAATAGTATATAACGTTACACGTTATAACGTAATACTATATAACATTATACGTTATAACGTAATACTACATAACATTACACGTTGTATTGTAATAGTATATAACGTGGTTGGCTATAACGTAATACTGTTTAACGTTATGCGTTATAACGTAATACTATACAACGTGATACGTTATAACGTAATTCTTTATAACGTTACACGTTATATCGTAAGAGAATATAACGCTTTACGTTATAACGTAATACTATATAACGTTAAACGTTATAACGTAATACTATATAACGTTATACGTTATAACGTAATACTATATAACGTTTTACGTTATATCGTAATACTATATACCTTTATTCGTTATAACGTAATACTATATAACGTTATACGTTGTATGGTAACAGTATATAACGTTACACGTTATAACGTAATACTATATAACGTTATACGTTGTATAGTAATAGTATATAACGTATCGTAATACTATATAACGTTATACGTTATAACATAATACTATATAACGTTACACGTTGTATAGTAATAGTATATAACGTTATACGTTATATCGTAATAGTATATAACGCTATACGTTATAACGTAATACTATATAACGTTATACGTTATATCGTAATACCATATAACGTTTTACGTTATATCGTAATACTATATACCTTTATTCGTTATAACGTAATACTATATAACGTTATACGTTGTATGGTAACAGTATATAACGTTACACGTTATAACGTAATACTATATAACGTTATACGTTGTATAGTAATAGTATATAACGTTACACGATCTAACGTAATACTATATAACGTTATACGTTATAACATAATACTATATAACATTACACGTTGTATTGTAATAGTATATAACGTGGTAGGCTATAACGTAATACTGTTTAACGTTATGCGATATAACGTAATACTATACAACGTTATACGTTATAACGTAATTCTTTATAACGATACACGTTATATCGTAATAGAATATAACGCTATACGTTATAACGTAATACTATATAACGTTATACGTTATAACGTAATACTATATAACGTTATACGTTATAACGTAATACTATATAACATTACACGTTGTATTGTAATAGTATATAACGTGGTAGGCTATAACGTAATACTGTTTAACGTTATGCGTTATAATGTAATACTATACAACGTTATACGTTATAACGTAATTCTTTATAACGTTACACGTTATATCGTAATAGAATATAACGCTATACGTTATAACGTAATACTATATAACGTTATACGTTATAACGTAATACTATATAACGTTATACGTTATAACGTAATACTATATAACGTTATACGTTATAACGTAATACTATATAACATTATGCGTTATAACGTAATACTATATAACGTTGTACGTTATAACGTAATACTATATAACGTTATACGTTATAACGTAATACTGTATAACGTTACATGTTGTATAGTTATAGTATATAACGTTATACGTTATATCGTAATAGTATATAACGCTATACGTTATAACGTAATACTACATAACGTTATACGTTATATCGTAATAGTATATAACGCTATACGTTATAACGTAATACTATATAACGTTATACGTTGTATAGTTATCGTTTATAACTATATAGCTTATATCGTAATAGTATATAACGTTACACGTTATAACGTAATACTATATAACGTTATACGTTATAACATATTACTATATAACATTACACGTTGTATTGCAATACTATATAACGTTACACGTTATAACGTAATACTATATAACGTTATACGTTGTATAGTTATACTATATAACTATATAGCTTATATCGTAATAGTATATAACGTTACACGTTATAACGTAATACTATATAACGTTGTACGTTTTAACCTAATTCTTTAAAACGTTACACGTTATAACGTAATACTATATAACGTTATACGTTATAACGTAATACTATATAACGTTACACGTTGTATAGTTATAGTATATAACGTTATAGCTTATATCGTAATAGTATATATCGTTGTACGTTATAACGTAATACTATATAACGTTATACGTTATAACGTAATACTATATAACGTTTTACGTTATATTGTAATACTATATACCTTTATTCGTTATAACGCAATTCTATATAACGTTTTACATTGTATAGAAATAGTATATAACGTTACACGTTATAACGTAATACTATACAACGCTATACGTTATGACGTAATACTATATAATGTTATACGTTATAACGTAATACTATATAACGTTATACGTTATAACATAATACTATATAACGTTTTACGTTATATCGTAATACTATATACCTTTATTCGTTATAACGTAATACTATATAACGTTATACGTTATATCGTAATAGTATATAACGCTATGCGTTATAACGTAATACTATATAACGTTATACGTTGTGTTGTAATACTATATAACGTTATACGTTATAACGTATTACTATATAACGTTACACGTTGCATGGTAATTGTATATAACGTTATATGTTATATCGTAATAGTATATAACGCTATACGTTATAACGTAATACTTTATAACGTTATACGTTATATCGTAATAGTATATAACGCTATACGTTATAACGTAATACTATATAACGTTATACGTTGTATAGTTATAGTATATAACGTTATAGCTAATATCGTAATAGTATATATCGTTGTACGTTATAACGTAATACTATATAACGTTATACGTTATAACGTAATACTATATAACGTTTTACGTTATATCGTAATACTATATACCTTTATTCGTTATAACGCAATTCTATATAACGTTTTACGTTGTATAGAAATAGTATATAACGTTACACGTTATAACGTAATACTATATAACGCTATACGTTATGACGTAATACTATATGATGTTATACGTTATAACGTAATACTATATAACGTTATACGTTATAACATAATACTATATAACGTTTTACGTTATATCGTAGTACTATATACCTTTATTCGTTATAACGTAATACTATATAACGTTATACGTTATAACGTAATACTATATAACATTACACGTTGTATTGTAATAGTATATAACGTGGTAGGCTATAACGTAATACTGTTTAACGTTATGCGTTATAACGTAATACTATACAACGTTATACGTTATAACGTAATTCTTTATAACGTTACACGTTATATCGTAATAGAATATAACGCTATACGTTATAACGTAATACTATATAACGTTATACGTTATAACGTAATACTATATAACGTTATACGTTATAACGTAATACTATATAACATTATGCGTTATAACGTAATACTATATAACGTTGTACGTTATAGCGTAATACTAAATAATGTTATACGTTATAACGTAATACTATATAAAGTTACACGTTGTATAGTTATAGTATATAACGTTATACGTTTTATCGTAATAGTATATAACGCTATACGTTATAACGTAATACTACATAACGTTATACGTTATAACGTAATACTATATAACGTTACACGTTGTATAGTTATAGTATATAACGTTATACGTTATAACGTAATACTATATAACGTTATACGTTATAACGTAATGCTATATATCCTTATACGTTATAACGTAATACTATATAACGTTACACGTTGTATAG
The DNA here is from genome assembly GCF_024516045.1 of Bombus affinis. Classification (NCBI taxonomy): domain Eukaryota; kingdom Metazoa; phylum Arthropoda; class Insecta; order Hymenoptera; family Apidae; genus Bombus; species Bombus affinis. The sequence goes on along the minus strand of NW_026108895.1, from coordinate 159,094 downwards.
TTATAGTATATAACGATATAGCTTATATCCTAATAGTATGTAACGTTACACGTTATAACGTAATACTATATAACGTTATACGTTATAACGTAATACTATATAACATTACACGTTGTATTGTAATAGTATATAACGTGGTAGGCTATAACGTAATACCGTTTAACGTTATACGTTATAGCGTAATACTATACAACGTTATACGTTATAACGTAATTCTTTATAACGTTACACGTTATATCGTAATAGAATATAACGCTGTACGTTATAACGTAATACTATATAACGTTATACGTTATAATGTAATACTATATAACGTTACACGTCATAACGTAATACTATATAACGTTATACGCTATAACGTAATGCTATGTAACGTTTTACGTTATATCGTAATACTATATACCTTTATTCGTTATAACGTAATACTATATAACGTTTTACGTTGTATAGTAGTAGTATATAACGTTACACGTTATAACGTAATGCTATATAACGTTATACGTTATAACGTAATACTATATAACGTTTTACGTTATATCGTAATACTATATACCTTTATTCGTTATAACGTAATACTATATAACGTTATACGTTGTGTTGTAATACTATATAACGTTATACGTTATAACGTAATACTATATAACGTTACACGTTGTATAGTAATTGTATATAACGTTATACGTTATATCGTAATAGTATATAACGCTATACGTTATAACGTAATACTATATAACGTTATACGTTATATCGTAATAGTATATAACGCTATACGTTATAACGTAATACTATATAACGTTATACGTTATAACGTAATACTATATAACGTTACACGTTGTATAGTTATAGTATATAACGTTATATGCTATAACGTAATACTATATAACGTTATACGTTATAACGTAATACTATATAACCTTATACGTTATAACGTAATACTATATAACGTTACACGTTGTATAGTTATAGTATATAACGATATAGCTTATATCCTAATAGTATGTAACGTTACACGTTATAACGTAATACTATATAACGATATACGTTATATCGTAGTAATATATAACATTACACGTTGTATTGTAATAGTATATAACGTGGTAGGCTATAACGTAATACTGTTTAACGTTATACGTTATAACGTAATACTATACAACGTTATACGTTATAACGTAATTCTTTATAACGTTACACGTTATATCGTAATAGAATATAACGCTATACGTTATAACGTAATACTATATAACGTTATACGTTATAACGTAATACTATATAACGTTATACGTTATAACGTAATACTATATAACGTTATTCGTTATAACGTAATACTATGTAACATTATGCGTTATAACGTAATACTATATAACGTTGTACGTTATACCGTAATACTATATAACGTTATACGTTATAACATATTACTATATAACATTACACGTTGTATTGCAATACTATATAACGGTACACGTTATAACGTAATACTATATAACGTTATACGTTATAACGTAATACTATATAACGTTACACGTTATAACGTAATACTATATACCTTTATTCGTTATAACGCAATTCTATATAACGTTTTACATTGTATAGAAATAGTATATAACGTTACACGTTATAACGTAATACTATATAACGCTATACGTTATGACGTAATACTATATAATGTTATACGTTATAACGTAATACTATATAACGTTATACGTTATAACATAATACTATATAACGTTTTACGTTATATCGTAATACTATATACCTTTATTCGTTATAACGTAATACTATATAACGTTATACGTTATATCGTAATAGTATATAACGCTATACGTTATAACGTAATAATATATAACGTTATACGTTATATCGTAATAGTATATAACGCTATACGTTATAACGTAATACTATATAACGTTATACGTTATAACGTAATACTATATAACGTTATACGTTATAACGTAATACTATATAACATTATGCGTTATAACGTAATACTATATAACGTTTTACGTTATATCGTAATACTATATACCTTTATTCGTTATAACGTAATACTATATAACGTTATACGTTGTATAGTTATAGTATATAACGTTATACGTTATAACGTAATACTATATAACCTTATACGTTATAACGTAATACTATATAACGTTACACGTTGTATAGTTATAGTATATAACGATATAGCTTATATCCTAATAGTATATAACGTTACACGTTATAACGTAATACTATATAACATTATACGTTATAACGTAATACTATATAACATTACACGTGGTATTGTAATAGTATATAACGTGGTAGGCTATAACGTAATACTGTTTAACGTTATGCGTTATAACGTAATACTATACAACGTGATACGTTATAACGTAATTCTTTATAACGTTACACGTTATATCGTAATAGAATATAACGCTATACGTTATAACGTAATACTATATAACGTTAAACGTTATAACGTAATACTATATAACGTTATACGTTATAACGTAATACTATATAACGTTTTACGTTATATCGTAATACTATATACCTTTATTCGTTATAACGTAATACTATATAACGTTATACGTTGTATAGTTATAGTATATAACATTATACGTTATAACGTACTACTATATATCGTTATACGTTATAACGTAATACTATATAACCTTATACGTTATAACGTAATACTATATAACGTTACACGTTGTATAGTTATAGTATATAACGATATAGCTTATATCCTAATAGTATATAACGTTATACGTTATAACGTAATACTATATAACGTTATACGTTGTGTTGTAATACTATATAACGTTATACGTTATAACGTAATACTATATAACGTTACACGTTGTATAGTAATTGTATATAACGTTATACGTTATATCGTAATAGTATATAACGCTATACGTTATAACGTAATAATATATAACGTTATACGTTATATCGTAATAGTATATAACGCTATACGTTATAACGTAATACTATATAACATTATGCGTTATAACGTAATACTATATAACGTTTTACGTTATATCGTAATACTATATAACCTTATACGTTATAACGTAATACTATATAACGTTACACGTTGTATAGTTATAGTATATAACGATATAGCTTATATCCTAATAGTATATAACGTTACACGTTATAACGTAATACTATATAACATTATACGTTATAACGTAATACTATATAACATTACACGTTGTATTGTAATAGTATATAACGTGGTAGGCTATAACGTAATACTGTTTAACGTTATGCGTTATAACGTAATACTATACAACGTGATACGTTATAACGTAATTCTTTATAACGTTACACGTTATATCGTAATAGAATATAACGCTATACGTTATAACGTAATACTATATAACGTGATACGTTGTATGGTAACAGTATATAACGTTATACGTTATAACGTAATACTATATAACGTTATACGTTGTATAGTAATAGTATATAACGTATCGTAATACTATATAACGTTATACGTTATAACATAATACTATATAACGTTACACGTTGTATAGTAATAGTATATAACGTTATACGTTATATCGTAATAGTATATAACGCTATACGTTATAATGTAATACTATATAACGTTATACGTTATATCGTAATAGTATATAACCCTATACGTTATAACTTAATAGTATATAACGCTATACGTTATAACGTAATACTATATAACGTTATACGTTATATCGTAATAGTATATAACGATATACGTTATAACGTAATACTATATAACGTTAAAAGTTATAACGTAATACTATATAACGTTATACGTTATAACGTAATATTATATAACGTTGTACGTTATAACGTAATACTATATAACGTTACACGTTGTATAGTTATAGTATATAACGTTATAGCTTATATCGTAATAGTATATAACGTTGTACGTTACAGCGTAATACTATATAACGTTATACGTTATAACGTAATACTATATAACGTTTTACGTTATATCGTAATACTATATACCTTTATTCGTTATAACGCAATACTATATAACGTTTAACGTTGTATAGTAATAGTATATAACGTTACACGTTATAACGTAATACTATATAACGTTATACGTTATAACATAATACTATATAACGTTTTACGTTATATCGTAATACTATATACCTTTATTCGTTATAACGTAATACTATATAACGTTATACGATGTATGGTAACTGTATATAACGTTACACGTTATTACGTAATACTATATAACGTTACACGTTGTATAGTAATAGTATATAACGTTACACGTTATAACGTAATACTATATAACGTTATACGTTATAACATAATACTATATAACGTTTTACGTTATGTCGTAATACTATATACCTTTATTCGTTATAACGCAATACTATATAACGTTTAACGTTGTATAGTAATAGTATATAACGTTACACGTTATAACGTAATACTATATAACTTTATACGATATAACGTAATACTATATAACGTTATACGTTATAACGTAATACTATATAACCTTATACGTTATAACGTAATACTATATAACGTTACACGTTGTATAGTTATAGTATATAGCGATATAGCTTATATCCTAATAGTATATAACGTTACACGTTATAACGTAATACTATATAACGTTATACATTATAACATAATACTATATAACGTTTTACGTTATATCGTAATACTATATACCTTTATTCGTTATAACGTATTACTATATAACGTTTTACGTTGTATAGTAATAGTTTATAACGTTACTCGTTATAACGTAATACTATATAACGTTTTACGTTGTATAGTAATAGTTTATAACGTTACACGTTATAACGTAATACTATATAGCGTTATACGTTATAACGTAATACTATATAACGTTATACGTTATAACGTAATACTATATAACGTTATACGTTATAACATAATACTATATAACGTTTTACGTTATATCGTAATACTATATAACGTTACACGTTGTATAGTAATTGTATATAACGTTATACGTTATATCGTAATAGTTTATAACGCTATACGTTATAACGTAATAATATATAACGTTATACGTTATATCGTAATACTATATAACGCTATACGTTATAACGTAATACTATATAACATTATGCGTTATAACGTAATACTATATAACGTTCTACGTTATATCGTAATACTATATAACCTTATACGTTATAACGTAATACTATATAACGTTACACGTTGTATAGTTATAGTATATAACGATATAGCTTATATCCTAATAGTATATAACGTTACACGTTATAACGTAATACTATATAACATTATACGTTATAACGTAATACTATATAACATTACACGTTGTATTGTAATAGTATATAACGTGGTAGGCTATAACGTAATACTGTTTAACGTTATGCGTTATAACGTAATACTATACAACGTGATACGTTATAACGTAATTCTTTATAACGTTACACGTTATATCGTAATAGAATATAACGCTATACGTTATAACGTAATACTATATAACGTTACACGTTGTATAGTTATAGTGTATAACGTTATACGTTATATCGTAATAGTATATAACGCTATACGTTATAACGTAATACTATATAACGTTATACGTTGTATAGTTATAGTATATAACTATATAGCTTATATCGTAATAGTATATAACGTTACACGTTATAACGTTATACTATATAACGTTATACGTTTTAACCTAATTCTTTATAACGTTACACGTTATAACGTAATACTATATAACGTTATACGTTATAACATATTACTATATAGCATTACACGTTGTATTGCAATACTATATAACGTTACAAGTTATAACGTAATACCATATAACGTTATACGTTATAACGTAATATCATATAACGTTATACGTTATAACGTAATACTATATAACGTTACACGTTGTATAGTTATAGTATATAACGTTATAGCTTATATCCTAATAGTATATAACGTTACACGTTATAACGTAATACTATATAACATTATACGTTATAACGTAATACTATATAACATTACACGTTGTATTGTAATAGTATATAACGTGGTAGGCTATAACGTAATACTGTTTAACGTTATGCGTTATAACGTAATACTATACAACGTGATACGTTATAACGTAATTCTTTATAACGTTACACGTTATATCGTAATAGAATATAACGCTATACGTTATAACGTAATACTATATAACGTGATACGTTGTATGGTAACAGTATATAACGTTACACGTTATAACGTAATACTATATAACGTTATACGTTGTATAGTAATAGTATATAACGTATCGTAATACTATATAACGTTATACGTTATAACATAATACTATATAACGTTACACGTTGTATAGTAATAGTATATAACGTTATACGTTATATCGTAATAGTATATAACGCTATACGTTATAATGTAATACTATATAACGTTATACGTTATATCGTAATAGTATATAACCCTATACGTTATAACTTAATAGTATATAACGCTATACGTTATAACGTAATACTATATAACGTTATACGTTATATCGTAATAGTATATAACGATATACGTTATAACGTAATACTATATAACGTTAAAAGTTATAACGTAATACTATATAACGTTATACGTTATAACGTAATATTATATAACGTTGTACGTTATAACGTAATACTATATAACGTTACACGTTGTATAGTTATAGTATATAACGTTATAGCTTATATCGTAATAGTATATAACGTTGTACGTTACAGCGTAATACTATATAACGTTATACGTTATAACGTAATACTATATAACGTTTTACGTTATATCGTAATACTATATACCTTTATTCGTTATAACGCAATACTATATAACGTTTAACGTTGTATAGTAATAGTATATAACGTTACACGTTATAACGTAATACTATATAACGTTATACGTTATAACATAATACTATATAACGTTTTACGTTATATCGTAATACTATATACCTTTATTCGTTATAACGTAATACTATATAACGTTATACGATGTATGGTAACTGTATATAACGTTACACGTTATTACGTAATACTATATAACGTTACACGTTGTATAGTAATAGTATATAACGTTACACGTTATAACGTAATACTATATAACGTTATACGTTATAACATAATACTATATAACGTTTTACGTTATATCGTAATACTATATACCTTTATTCGTTATAACGCAATACTATATAACGTTTAACGTTGTATAGTAATAGTATATAACGTTACACGTTATAACGTAATACTATATAACTTTATACGATATAACGTAATACTATATAACGTTATACGTTATAGCGTAATACTATATAACGTTTTACGTTGTACCGTAATACTATATACCTTTATTCGTTATAACGTAATAATATATAACGTTTTACGTTGTATGGTAATAGTATATAACGTTACACGTTATAACGTAATAGTATATAACGTTACACGTTATAACGTAATACTATATAACGTTACAAGTTATAACGTAATACTATATAACGTTATACGTTATAACGTAATATTATATAACGTTGTACGTTATAACGTAATACTATATAACGTTACACGTTGTATAGTTATAGTATATAACGTTATAGCTTATATCGTAATAGTATATACAGTTGTACGTTATAACGTAATACTATATAACGTTATACGTTATAACGTAATACTATATAACGTTTTACGTTATATCGTAATACTATATACCTTTATTCGTTATAACGCAATTCTATATAACGTTTTACGTTGTATAGAAATAGTATATAACGTTACACGTTATAACGTAATACTATATAACGCTATACGTTATGACGTAGTACTATATGATGTTATACGTTATAACATAATACTATATAACGTTTTACGTTATATCGTAATACTACATACCTTTATTCGTTATAACGTAATACTATATAACGTTATACGATGTATGGTAACTGTATATAACGTTACACGTTATTACGTAATACTATATAACGTTACACGTTGTATAGTAATAGTATATAACGTTACACGTTATAACGTAATACTATATAACGTTATACGTTATAACATAATACTATATAACGTTTTACGTTATGTCGTAATACTATATACCTTTATTCGTTATAACGCAATACTATATAACGTTTAACGTTGTATAGTAATAGTATATAACGTTACACGTTATAACGTAATACTATATAACTTTATACGATATAACGTAATACTATATAACGTTGTACGTTATAACGTAATACTATATAACGTTACACGTTGTATAGTTATAGTATATAACGTTATAGCTTATATCGTAATAGTATATACAGTTGTACGTTATAACGTAATACTATATAACGTTATACGTTATAACGTAATACTATATAACGTTTTACGTTATATCGTAATACTATATACCTTTATTCGTTATAACGCAATACTATATAACGTTTAACGTTGTATAGTAATAGTATATAACGTTACACGTTATAACGTAATACTATATAACGTTATACGTTATAACATAATACTATATAACGTTTTACGTTATATCGTAATACTATATACCTTTATTCGTTATAACGTAATACTATATAACGTTATACGATGTATGGTAACTGTATATAACGTTACACGTTATTACGTAATACTATATAACGTTACACGTTGTATAGTAATAGTATATAACGTTACACGTTATAACGTAATACTATATAACGTTATACGTTATAACATAATACTATATAACGTTTTACGTTATATCGTAATACTATATACCTTTATTCGTTATAACGCAATACTATATAACGTTTAACGTTGTATAGTAATAGTATATAACGTTACACGTTATAACGTAATACTATATAACTTTATACGATATAACGTAATACTATATAACGTTATACGTTATAGCGTAATACTATATAACGTTTTACGTTGTACCGTAATACTATATACCTTTATTCGTTATAACGTAATAATATATAACGTTTTACGTTGTATGGTAATAGTATATAACGTTACACGTTATAACGTAATAGTATATAACGTTACACGTTATAACGTAATACTATATAACGTTACAAGTTATAACGTAATACTATATAACGTTATACGTTATAACGTAATATTATATAACGTTGTACGTTATAACGTAATACTATATAACGTTACACGTTGTATAGTTATAGTATATAACGTTATAGCTTATATCGTAATAGTATATACAGTTGTACGTTATAACGTAATACTATATAACGTTATACGTTATAACGTAATACTATATAACGTTTTACGTTATATCGTAATACTATATACCTTTATTCGTTATAACGCAATTCTATATAACGTTTTACGTTGTATAGAAATAGTATATAACGTTACACGTTATAACGTAATACTATATAACGCTATACGTTATGACGTAGTACTATATGATGTTATACGTTATAACGTAATACTATATAACGTTATACGTTATAACATAATACTATATAACGTTTTACGTTATATCGTAATACTATATACCTTTATTCGTTATAACGTAATACTATATAACGTTATACGTTATAACGTAATACTATATAACATTACACGTTGTATTGTAATAGTATATAACGTGGTAGGCTATAACGTAATACTGTTTAACGTTATGCGTTATAACGTAATACTATACAACGTTATACGTTATAACGTAATTCTTTATAACGTTACACGTTATATCGTAATAGAATATAACGCTATACGTTATAACGTAATACTATATAACGTTATACGTTATAGCGTAATACTATATAACGTTATACGTTATAACGTAATACTATATAACATTATGCGTTATAACGTAATACTATATAACGTTGTACGTTATAGCGTAATACTAAATAATGTTATACGTTATAACGTAATACTATATAAAGTTACACGTTGTATAGTTATAGTATATAACGTTATACGTTTTATCGTAATAGTATATAACGCTATACGTTATAACGTAATACTACATAACGTTATACGTTATAACGTAATACTATATAACGTTACACGTTGTATAGTTATAGTATATAACGTTATTCGTTATAACGTAATACTATATAACGTTATACGTTATAACGTAATACTATATATCCTTATACGTTATAACGTAATACTATATAACGTTACACGTTGTATAGTTATAGTATATAACGATATAGCTTATATCCTAATAGTATGTAACGTTACACGTTATAACGTAATACTATATAACGTTATACGTTATATCGTAATAATATATAACATTACACGTTGTATTGTAATAGTATATAACGTGGTAGGCTATAACGTAATACTGTTTAACGTTATACGTTATAACGTAATACTATACAACGTTATACGTTATAACGTAATTCTTTATAACGTTACACGTTATATCGTAATAGAATATAACGCTATACGTTATAACGTAATACTATATAACGTTATACGTTATAACGTAATACTATATAACGTTATACGTTATAACGTAATACTATATAACGTTATTTGTTATAACGTAATACTATGTAACAATATGCGTTATAACGTTATACTATATAACGTTGTACGTTATACCGTAATACTATATAACGTTATACGTTATAACATATTACTATATAACATTACACGTTGTATTGCAATACTATATAACGGTACACGTTATAACGTAATACTATATAACGTTATACGTTATAACGTAATACTATATAACGTTATACGTTATAACGTAATACTATATAACGTTATACGTTATAACGTAATACTATATAACGTTATACGTTATAACGTATTACTATATAACATTACACGTTGTATTGGAATACTATATAACGTTACACGTTATAACGTAATACTATATAACGTTTTACGTTGTATAGTAATAGTATATAACGTTACACGTTATAACGTAATACTATATAACGTTTTACGTTGTATAGTAATAGTATATAACGTTACACGTTATAACGTAATACTTTATAACGTTATACGTTATAACGTAATACTATATAACGTTTTACGTTATATCGTAATACTATATACCTTTATTCGTTATAACGTAATACTATATAACGTTTTACGTTGTATAGTAGTAGTATATAACGTTACACGTTATAACGTAATCTATATAACGTTATAGGTTATAACATAATACTATATAACGTTACACGTTGTATAGTTATAGTATATAACGTTATAGCTTATATCGTAATAGTATATAACGTTGTACGTTACAACGTAATACTATATAACGTTATACGTTATAACGTAATACTATATAACGTTTTACGTTATATCGTAATACTATATACCTTTATTCGTTATAACGCAATACTATATAACGTTTAACGTTGTATAGTAATAGTATATAACGTTACACGTTATAACGTAATACTATATAACGTTATACGTTATAACATAATACTATATAACGTTTTACGTTATATCGTAATACTATATACCTTTATTCGTTATAACGTAATACTATATAACGTTATACGATGTATGGTAACTGTATATAACGTTACACGTTATTACGTAATACTATATAACGTTACACGTTGTATAGTAATAGTATATAACGTTACACGTTATAACGTAATACTATATAACGTTATGCGTTATAACATAATACTATATAACGTTTTACGTTATATCGTAATACTATATACCTTTATTCGTTATAACGCAATACTATGTAACGTTATACGTTATATCGTAATACTATATACCTTTATGCGTTATAACGTAATACTATGTAACGTTATACGTTATATCGTAATACTATATACCTTTATGCGTTATAACGTAATACTATATAACGTTATACGTTGTATAGTTATAGTATATAACATTATACGTTATAACGTATTACTATATAACGTTACACGTTGTATAGTAATTGTATATAACGTTATACGTTATATCGTAATAGTATATAACGCTATACGTTATAACGTAATAATATATAACGTTATACGTTATATCGTAATAGTATATAACGCTATACGTTATAACGTAATACTATATAACATTATGCGTTATAACGTAATACTATATAACGTTTTACGTTATATCGTAATATTATATACCTTTATTCGTTATAACGTAATACTATATAACGTTATACGTTGTATAGTTATAGTATATAACGTTATACGTTATAACGTAATACTATATATCGTTATACGTTATAACGTAATACTATATAACCTTATACGTTATAACGTAATACTATATAACGTTACACGTTGTATAGTTATATTATATAACGATATAGCTTATATCCTAATAGTATATAACGTTACACGTTATATCGTAATACTATATAACATTATACGTTATAACGTAATACTATATAACATTACACGTTGTATTGTAATAGTATATAACGTGTTAGGCTATAACGTAATACTGTTTAACGTTATGCGTTATAACGTAATACTATACAACGTGATACGTTATAACGTAATTCTTTATAACGTTACACGTCATATCGTAATAGAATATAACGCTATACGTTATAACGTAATACTATATAACGTTAAACGTTATAACGTAATACTATATAACGTTATACGTTATAACGTAATACTATATAACGTTTTACGTTATATCGTAATACTATATACCTTTATTCGTTATAACGTAATACTATATAACGTGATACGTTGTATGGTAACAGTATATAACGTTACACGTTATAACGTAATACTATATAACGTTATACGTTGTATAGTAATAGTATATAACGTATCGTAATACTATATAACGTTATACGTTATTACATAATACTATATAACGTTACACGTTGTATAGTAATAGTATATAACGTTATACGTTATAACGTAATACTATATAACGGTACACGTTGTATAGTTATAGTGTATAACGTTATACGTTATATCGTAATAGGATATAACGCTATACGTTATAACGTAATACTATATAACGTTATACGTTGTATAGTTATAATATATAACTATATAGCTTATATCGTAATAGTATATAACGTTACACGTTATAACGTTATACTATATAACGTTATACGTTTTAACCTAATTCTTTATAACGTTACACGTTATAACGTAATACTATATAACGTTATACGTTATAACATATTACTATATAGCATTACACGTTGTATTGCAATACTATATAACGTTACAAGTTATAACGTAATACCATATAACGTTATACGTTATAACGTTATATTATATAACGTTATACGTTATAACGTTATATTATATAACGTTATACGTTATAACGTAATACTATATAACGTTACACGTTGTATAGTTATAGTATATAACGCTATAGCTTATATCGTAATAGTATATAACGTTGTACGTTATAACGTAATACTATATAACGTTATACGTTGTGTTGTAATACTATATAACGTTATACGTTATAACGTAATACTATATAACGTTTTACGTTATATCGTAATACTATATAACGTTTTACGTTGTATAGTAATAGTATATAACGTTACACGTTATAACGTAATACTATATAACGTTATACGTTATAACGTAATACTATATAACGTTATACGTTATAACGTAATACTATATAACGTTTTACGTTATATCGTAATACTATATACCTTTATTCGTTATAACGCAATACTATATAACGTTTTACGTTGTATAGTTATAATATATAACTATATAGCTTATATCGTAATAGTATATAACGTTACACGTTATAACGTAATAGTATATAACGTTACACGTTATAACGTAATACTATATAACGTTACAAGTTATAACGTAATACTATATAACGTTATACGTTATAACGTAATATTATATAACGTTGTACGTTATAACGTAATACTATATAACGTTACACGTTGTATAGTTATAGTATATAACGTTATAGCTTATATCGTAATAGTATATATCGTTGTACGTTATAACGTAATACTATATAACGTTATACGTTATAACGTAATACTATATAACGTTTTACGTTATATCGTAATACTATATACCTTTATTCGTTATAACGCAATTCTATATAACGTTTTACGTTGTATAGAAATAGTATATAACGTTACACGTTATAACGTAATACTATATAACGCTATACGTTATGACGTAATACTATATGATGTTATACGTTATAACGTAATACTATATAACGTTATACGTTATATCGTAATATTATATACCTTTATTCGTTATAACGTAATACTATATAACGTTATACGTTGTATAGTTATAGTATATAACGTTATACGTTATAACGTAATACTATATATCGTTATACGTTATAACGTAATACTATATAACCTTATACGTTATAACGTAATACTATATAACGTTACACGTTGTATAGTTATAGTATATAACGATATAGCTTATATCCTAATAGTATATAACGTTACACGTTATATCGTAATACTATATAACATTATACGTTATAACGTAATACTATATAACATTACACGTTGTATTGTAATAGTATATAACGTGTTAGGCTATAACGTAATACTGTTTAACGTTATGCGTTATAACGTAATACTATACAACGTGATACGTTATAACGTAATTCTTTATAACGTTACACGTCATATCGTAATAGAATATAACGCTATACGTTATAACGTAATACTATATAACGTTAAACGTTATAACGTAATACTATATAACGTTATACGTTATAACGTAATACTATATAACGTTTTACGTTATATCGTAATACTATATACCTTTATTCGTTATAACGTAATACTATATAACGTGATACGTTGTATGGTAACAGTATATAACGTTACACGTTATAACGTAATACTATATAACGTTATACGTTGTATAGTAATAGTATATAACGTATCGTAATACTATATAACGTTATACGTTATAACATAATACTATATAACGTTACACGTTGTATAGTAATAGTATATAACGTTATACGTTATAACGTAATACTATATAACGGTACACGTTGTATAGTTATAGTGTATAACGTTATACGTTATATCGTAATAGTATATAACGCTATACCTTATAACGTAATACTATATAACGTTATACGTTGTATAGTTATAATATATAACTATATAGCTTATATCGTAATAGTATATAACGTTACACGTTATAACGTTATACTATATAACGTTATACGTTTTAACCTAATTCTTTATAACGTTACACGTTATAACGTAATACTATATAACGTTATACGTTATAACATATTACTATATAGCATTACATGTTGTATTGCAATACTATATAACGTTACAAGTTATAACGTAATACCATATAACGTTATACGTTATAACGTTATATTATATAACGTTATACGTTATAACGTTATATTATATAACGTTATACGTTATAACGTAATACTATATAACGTTACACGTTGTATAGTTATAGTATATAACGCTATAGCTTATATCGTAATAGTATATAACGTTGTACGTTATAACGTAATACTATATAACGTTATACGTTGTGTTGTAATACTATATAACGTTATACGTTATAACGTAATACTATATAACGTTTTACGTTATATCGTAATACTATATAACGTTTTACGTTGTATAGTAATAGTATATAACGTTACACGTTATAACGTAATACTATATAACGTTATACGTTATAACGTAATACTATATAACGTTTTACGTTATATCGTAATACTATATACCTTTATTCGTTATAACGCAATACTATATAACGTTTTACGTTGTATAGTTATAATATATAACTATATAGCTTATATCGTAATAGTATATAACGTTACACGTTATAACGTAATAGTATATAACGTTACACGTTATAACGTAATACTATATAACGTTACAAGTTATAACGTAATACTATATAACGTTATACGTTATAACGTAATATTATATAACGTTGTACGTTATAACGTAATACTATATAACGTTACACGTTGTATAGTTATAGTATATAACGTTATAGCTTATATCGTAATAGTATATATCGTTGTACGTTATAACGTAATACTATACAACGTGATACGTTATAACGTAATTCTTTATAACGTTACACGTCATATCGTAATAGAATATAACGCTATACGTTATAACGTAATACTATATAACGTTACACGTTATAACGTAATACTATATATCGTTATACGTTATAACGTAATACTATATAACCTTATACGTTATAACGTAATAGTATATAACGTTACACGTTGTATAGTTATAGTATATAACGATATAGCTTATATCCTAATAGTATATAACGTTACACGTTATATCGTAATACTATATAACATTATACGTTATAACGTAATACTATATAACATTACACGTTGTATTGTAATAGTATATAACGTGTTAGGCTATAACGTAATACTGTTTAACGTTATGCGTTATAACGTAATACTATATAACGTGATACGTTATAACGTAATTCTTTATAACGTTACACGTCATATCGTAATAGAATATAACGCTATACGTTATAACGTAATACTATATAACGTTAAACGTTATAACGTAATACTATATAACATTACACGTTGTATTGTAATAGTATATAACGTGTTAGGCTATAACGTAATACTGTTTAACGTTATGCGTTATAACGTAATACTATACAACGTGATACGTTATAACGTAATTCTTTATAACGTTACACGTCATATCGTAATAGAATATAACGCTATACGTTATAACGTAATACTATATAACGTTACACGTTATAACGTAATACTATATAACGTTATACGTTGTATAGTAATAGTATATAACGTATCGTAATACTATATAACGTTATACGTTATAACATAATACTATATAACGTTACACGTTGTATAGTAATAGTATATAACGTTATACGTTATAACGTAATACTATATAACGGTACACGTTGTATAGTTATAGTGTATAACGTTATACGTTATATCGTAATAGGATATAACGCTATACGTTATAACGTAATACTATATAACGTTATACGTTGTATAGTTATAATATATAACTATATAGCTTATATCGTAATAGTATATAACGTTACACGTTATAACGTTATACTATATAACGTTATACGTTTTAACCTAATTCTTTATAACGTTACACGTTATAACGTAATACTATATAACGTTATACGTTATAACATATTACTATATAGCATTACACGTTGTATTGCAATACTATATAACGTTACAAGTTATAACGTAATACCATATAACGTTATACGTTATAACGTTATATTATATAACGTTATACGTTATAACGTTATATTATATAACGTTATACGTTATAACGTAATACTATATAACGTTACACGTTGTATAGTTATAGTATATAACGCTATAGCTTATATCGTAATAGTATATAACGTTGTACGTTATAACGTAATACTATATAACGTTATACGTTGTGTTGTAATACTATATAACGTTATACGTTATAACGTAATACTATATAACGTTTTACGTTATATCGTAATACTGTATAACGTTTTACGTTGTATAGTAATAGTATATAACGTTACACGTTATAACGTAATACTATATAACGTTATACGTTATAACGTAATACTATATAACGTTATACGTTATAACGTAATACTATATAACGTTTTACGTTATATCGTAATACTATATACCTTTATTCGTTATAACGCAATACTATATAACGTTTTACGTTGTATAGTTATAATATATAACTATATAGCTTATATCGTAATAGTATATAACGTTACACGTTATAACGTAATAGTATATAACGTTACACGTTATAACGTAATACTATATAACGTTACAAGTTATAACGTAATACTATATAACGTTATACGTTATAACGTAATATTATATAACGTTGTACGTTATAACGTAATACTATATAACGTTACACGTTGTATAGTTATAGTATATAACGTTATAGCTTATATCGTAATAGTATATATCGTTGTACGTTATAACGTAATACTATATAACGTTATACGTTATAACGTAATACTATATAAAGTTACACGTTGTATAGTTATAGTATATAACGTTATACGTTTTATCGTAATAGTATATAACGCTATACGTTATAACGTAATACTACATAACGTTATACGTTATAACGTAATACTATATAACGTTACACGTTATATCGTAATACAATATAACGCTATACGTTATAACGTAATACTATATAACGTTATACGTTATAACGTAATACTATATAACGTTATACGTTATAACGTAATACTATATAACGTTATTCGTTATAACGTAATACTATGTAACATTATGCGTTATAACGTAATACTATATAACGTTGTACGTTATACCGTAATACTATATAACGTTATACGTTATAACATATTACTATATAACATTACACGTTGTATTGCAATACTATATAACGGTACACGTTATAACGTAATACTATATAACGTTATACGTTATAACGTAATACTATATAACGTTATACGTTATAACGTAATACTATATAACGTTATACGTTATAACGTATTACTATATAACATTACACGTTGTATTGGAATACTATATAACGTTACACGTTATAACGTAATACTATATAACGTTTTACGTTATATCGTAATACTATATACCTTTATACGTTATAACGTAATACTATATAACGTTATTCGTTATAACGTAATACTATATAACGTTTTACGTTGTATAGTAATAGTATATAACGTTACACGTTATAACGTAATACTATATAACGTTATACGTTATAACGTAATACTATATAACGTTTTACGCTATATCGTAATACTATATACCTTTATTCGTTATAACGTAATACTATATAACGTTTTACGTTGTATAGTAGTAGTATATAACGTTACACGTTATAACGTAATACTATATAACGTTATAGGTTATAACATAATACTATATAACGTTTTACGTTATATCGTAATACTATATACCTTTATACGTTATAACGTAATACTATATAACGTTATACGTTATAACGTAATACTATATACCGTTTTACGTTATATCGTAATGTTATATAACGTTTTACGTTGTATAGTAATAGTATATAACGTTACACGTTATAACGTAATACTATATAACGTTACACGTTGTATAGTTATAGTATATAACGTTATAGCTTATATCGTAATAGTATATAACGTTGTACGTTACAACGTAATACTATATAACATTATACGTTATAACGTAATACTATATAACGTTTTACGTTATATCGTAATACTATATACCTTTATTCGTTATAACGCAATACTATATAACGTTTAACGTTGTATAGTAATAGTATATAACGTTACACGTTATAACGTAATACTATATAACGTTATACGTTATAACATAATACTATATAACGTTTTACGTTATATCGTAATACTATATACCTTTATTTGTTATAACGTAATACTATATAACGTTTTACGTTGTATAGTAATAGTTTATAACGTTACTCGTTATAACGTAATACTATATAACGTTTTACGTTGTATAGTAATAGTTTATAACGTTACACGTTATAACGTAATACTATATAGCGTTATACGTTATAACGTAATACTATATAACGTTATACGTTATAACGTAATACTATATAACGTTATACGTTATAACATAATACTATATAACGTTTTACGTTATATCGTAATACTATATACCTTTATGCGTTATAACGTAATACTATGTAACGTTATACGTTATATCGTAATACTATATACCTTTATGCGTTATAACGTAATACTATATAACGTTATACGTTGTATAGTTATAGTATATAACATTATACGTTATAACGTAATACTATATATCGTTATACGTTATAACGTAATACTATATAACCTTATACGTTATAACGTAATACTATATAACCTTATACGTTATAACGTAATACTATATAACGTTACACGTTGTATAGTTATAGTATACAACGATATAGCTTATATCCTAATAGTATATAACGTTACACGTTATAACGTAATACTATATAACGTTATATGTTATAACGTAATACTATATAACATTACACGTTGTATTGTAATAGTATATAACGTGGTAGGCTATAACGTAATACTGTTTAACGTTATGCGTTATAACGTAATACTATACAACGTTATACGTTATAACGTAATTCTTTATAACGTTACACGTTATATCGTAATAGAATATAACGCTATACGTTGTAACGTAATACTATATAACGTTATACGTTATAACGTAATACTATATAACGTTATACGTTATAACGTAATACTATATAACGTTATACGTTATAACGTAATACTATATAACATTATGCGTTATAACGTAATACTATATAACGATGTACGTTATAACGTAATACTATATAACGTTATACGTTATAACGTAATACTGTATAACGTTACACGTTGTATAGTTATAGTATATAACGTTATACGTTATATCGTAATAGTATATAACGCTATACGTTATAACGTAATACTACATAACGTTATACGTTATATCGTAATAGTATATAACGCTATATGTTATAACGTAATACTATATAACGTTATACGTTATAACGTAATACTATACAACGTTATACGTTATAACGAATTACTATATAACATTGCACGTTGTATTGGAATACTATATAACGTTACACGTTATAACGTAATACTATATAACGTTTTACGTTATATCGTAATACTACATACCTTTATTCGTTATAACGTATTACTATATAACGTTTTACGTTGTATAGTAATAGTATATAACGTTACACGTTATAACGTAATACTATATAACGTTATACGTTATAACGTAATACTATATAACGTTATACGTTATAACGTAATACTATATAACGTTATACGTTATAACATAATACTATATAACGTTTTACGTTATATCGTAATACTATATAACTTTATGCGTTATAACGTAATACTATGTAACGTTATACGTTATATCGTAATACTATATACCTTTATGCGTTATAACGTAATACTATATAACGATTTACGTTATAACGTAATACTATACAACGTTATACGTTATAACGAATTACTATATAACATTGCACGTTGTATGGGAATACTATATAACGTTACACGTTATAACGTAATACTATATAACGTTTTACGTTATATCGTAATACTACATACCTTTATTCGCTATAACGTATTACTATATAACGTTTTACGTTGTATAGTAATAGTATATAACGCTACACGTTATAACGTAATACTATATAACGTTACACGTTATAACGTAATACTATATAACGTTATACGTTATAACATATTAGTATATAACATTACACGTTGTATTGCAATACTATATAACGTTACACGTTATAACGTAATACTATATAACGTTATACGTTATAACGTAATACTATACAACGTTATACGTTATAACGAATTACTATATAACATTGCACGTTGTATGGGAATACTATATAACGTTACACGTTATAACGTAATACTATATAACGTTTTACGTTATATCGTAATACTACATACCTTTATTCGTTATAACGTATTACTATATAACGTTTTACGTTGTATAGTAATAGTATATAACGCTACACGTTATAACGTAATACTATATAACGTTATACGTTATAACGTAATACTATATAACCTTATACGTTATAACGTAATACTATATAACGTAACACGTTGTATAGTAATAGTATATAACGTTATACGTTATATCGTAATAGTATATCACGCTATGCGTTATAACGTAATACTATATAACGTTATACGTTGTACAGTAATAGTATATAACGTTACACGTTCTAACGTAATACTATATAACGTTATACGTTATAACGTAATACTATATAACCTTATTCGTTATAACGTAATACTATATAACGTTTTACGTTGTATAGTAATAGTTTATAACGTTACTCGTTATAACGTAATACTATATAACGTTTTACGTTGTATAGTAATAGTTTATAACGTTACACGTTATAACGTAATACTATATAACGTTATACGTTATAACGTAATACTATATAACGTTATACGTTATAACGTAATACTATATAACGTTATACGTTATAACGTAATACTATATAACGTTATACGTTATAACATAATACTATATAACGTTTTACGTTATATCGTAATACTATATACCTTTATGCGTTATAACGTAATACTATGTAACGTTATACGTTATATCGTAATACTATATACCTTTATGCGTTGTAACGTAATACTATATAACGTTATACGTTGTATAGTTATAGTATATAACATTATACGTTATAACGTAATACTATATATCGTTATACGTTATAACGTAATAATATATAACCTTATACGTTATAACGTAATACTATATAACCTTATACGTTATAACGTAATACTATATAACGTTACACGTTGTATAGTTATAGTATATAACGATATAGCTTATATCCTAATAGTATATAACGTTACACGTTATAACGTAATACTATATAACGTTATTCGTTATAACGTAATAATATATAACATTACACGTTGTATTGTAATAGTATATAACGTGGTAGGCTATAACGTAAAACTGTTTAACGTTATGCGTTATAACGTAATACTATACAACGTTATACGTTATAACGTAATTCTTTATAACGTTACACGTTATATCGTAATAGAATATAACGCTATACGTTATAACGTAATACTATATAACGTTTTACGTTGTATAGTAATAGTTTATAACGTTACACGTTATAACGTAATACTATATAACGTTTTACGTTGTATAGTAATAGCTTATAACGTTACACGTTATAACGTAATACTATATAACGTTATACGTTATAACGTAATACTATATAACGTTATACGTTGTATAGTTATAGTATATAACATTATACGTTATAACGTAATACTATACATCGTTATACGTTATAACGTAATACTATATAACCTTATACGTTATAACGTAATACTATATAACCTTATACGTTATAACGTAATACTATATAACGTTACACGTTGTATAGTTATAGTATACAACGATATAGCTTATATCCTAGTAGTATATAACGTTACACGTTATAACGTAATACTATATAACGTTATATGTTATAACGTAATACTATATAACATTACACGTTGTATTGTAATAGTATATAACGTGGTAGGCTATAACGTAATACTGTTTAACGTTATGTGTTATAACGTAATACTATACAACGTTATACGTTATAACGTAATTCTTTATAACGTTACACGTTATATCGTAATAGAATATAACGCTATACGTTATAACGTAATACTATATAACGTTATACGTTATAACGTAATACTATATAACGTTATACGTTATAACGTAATACTATATAACGTTATACGTTATAACGTAATACTATATAACATTATGCGTTATAACGTAATACTATATAACGTTGTACGTTATAACGTAATACTATATGACGTTATACGTTATAACGTAATACTGTATAACGTTACACGTTGTATAGTTATAGTATATAACGTTATACGTTATATCGTAATAGTATATAACGCTATACGTTATAACGTAATACTACATAACGTTATACGTTATATCGTAATAGTATATAACGCTATACGTTATAACGTAATACTATATAACGTTATACGTTGTATAGTTATAGTATATAACTATATAGCTTATATCGTAATAGTATATAACGTTACACGTTATAACGTAATACTATATAACGTTATACGTTTTAACCTAATTCTTTATAACGTTACACGTTATAACGTAATACTATATAACGTTATACGTTATAACATATTACTATATAACATTACACGTTGTATTGCAATACTATATAACGTTACACGTTATAACGTAATACTATATAACGTTATACGTTATAACGTAATACTATATAACGTTATACGTTATAACGTAATACTATACAACGTTATACGTTATAACGAATTACTATATAACATTGCACGTTGTATTGGAATACTATATAACGTTACACGTTATAACGTAATACTATATAACATTTTACGTTATATCGTAATACTACATACCTTTATTCGTTATAACGTATTACTATATAACGTTTTACGTTGTATAGTAATAGTATATAACGTTACACGTTATAACGTAATACTATATAACGTTATACGTTATAACGTAATACTATATAACGTTATACGTTATAACATAATACTATATAACGTTTTACGTTATATCGTAATACTATATAACTTTATGCGTTATAACGTAATACTATGTAACGTTATACGTTATATCGTAATACTATATACCTTTATGCGTTATAACGTAATACTATATAACGTTATACGTTTTAACCTAATTCTTTATAACGTTACACGTTATAACGTAATACTATATAACGTTATACGTTATAACATATTACTATATAACATTACACGTTGTATTGCAATACTATATAACGTTACACGTTATAACGTAATACTATATAACGTTATACGTTATAACGTAATACTATATAACGTTATACGTTATAACGTAATACTATACAACGTTATACGTTATAACGAATTACTATATAACATTGCACGTTGTATTGGAATACTATATAACGTTACACGTTATAACGTAATACTATATAACGTTTTACGTTATATCGTAATACTACATACCTTTATTCGTTATAACGTATTACTATATAACGTTTTACATTGTATAGTAATAGTATATAACGTTACACTTTATAACGTAATACTATATAACGTTATACGTTATAACGTAATACTATATAACCTTATACGTTATAACGTAATACTATATAACGTTACACGTTGTATAGTAATAGTATATAACGTTATACGTTATATCGTAATAGTATATAACGCTATGCGTTATAACGTAATACTATATAACGTTATACGTTGTACAGTAATAGTATATAACGTTACACGTTCTAACGTAATACTATATAACGTTATACGTTATAACGTAATACTATATACCGTTACACGTTGTATAGTTGTAGTATATAACGTTATACGTTATAGCGTAATACTATATAACGTTATACGTTATAACGTAATACTATATAACCTTATACGTTATATCGTAATACTATATAACGTTACACGTTGTATAGTTATAGTCTATAACGATATAGCTTATATCCTAATAGTATATAACGTTACACGTTATAACGTAATACTATATAACGTTATACGTTCTAACGTAATACTATATAACATTACACGCTGTATTGTAATAGAATATAACGCTATACGTTATAAGGTAATACTATTTAACGTTATACGTTATAACGTAATACTATATAACGTTATACATTATAACATAATACTATATAACGTTTTACGTTATAACGTAATACTATATAACGTTATACGTTATAACGTAATACTGTATAACGTTACACGTTGTATAGTTATAGTATATAACGTTATACGTTATATCGTAATAGTATATAACGCTATACGTTGTAACGTAATACTACATAACGTTATACGTTATATCGTAATAGTATATAACGCTATATGTTATAACGTAATACTATATAACGTTATACGTTATAACGTAATACTATACAACGTTATACGTTATAACGAATTACTATATAACATTGCACGTTGTATTGGAATACTATATAACGTTACACGTTATAACGTAATACTATATAACGTTTTACGTTATATCGTAATACTACATACCTTTATTCGTTATAACGTATTACTATATAACGTTTTACGTTGTATAGTAATAGTATATAACGTTACACGTTATAACGTAATACTATATAACGTTATACGTTATAACGTAATACTATATAACGTTATACGTTATAACGTAATACTATATAACGTTATACGTTATAACATAATACTATATAACGTTTTACGTTATATCGTAATACTATATAACTTTATGCGTTATAACGTAATACTATGTAACGTTATACGTTATAACGTAATACTATATACCTTTATGCGTTATAACGTAATACTATATAACGTTATACGTTATAACGTAATACTATACAACGTTATACGTTATAACGAATTACTATATAACATTGCACGTTGTATGGGTATACTATATAACGTTACACGTTATAACGTAATACTATATAACGTTTTACGTTATATCGTAATACTACATACCTTTATTCGTTATAACGTATTACTATATAACGTTTTACGTTGTATAGTAATAGTATATAACGCTACACGTTATAACGTAATACTATATAACGTTACACGTTATAACGTAATACTATATAACGTTATACGTTATAACATATTACTATATAACATTACACGTTGTATTGCAATACTATATAACGTTACACGTTATAACGTAATACTATATAACGTTATACGTTATAACGTAATACTATACAACGTTATACGTTATAACGAATTACTATATAACATTGCACGTTGTATGGGAATACTATATAACGTTACACGTTATAACGTAATACTATATAACGTTTTACGTTATATCGTAATACTACATACCTTTATTCGTTATAACGTATTACTATATAACGTTTTACGTTGTATAGTAATAGTATATAACGCTACACGTTATAACGTAATACTATATAACCTTATACGTTATAACGTAATACTATATAACCTTATACGTTATAACGTAATACTATATAACGTTACACGTTGTATAGTTATAGTATACAACGATATAGCTTATATCCTAATAGTATATAACGTTACACGTTATAACGTAATACTATATAACGTTATATGTTATAACGTAATACTATATAACATTACACGTTGTATTGTAATAGTATATAACGTGGTAGGCTATAACGTAATACTGTTTAACGTTATGTGTTATAACGTAATACTGTTTAACGTTATGTGTTATAACGTAATACTATACAACGTTATACGTTATAACGTAATACTTTATAACGTTACACGTTATGTCGTAATAGAATATTACGCTATACGTTATAACGTAATACTATATAACGTTATACGTTATAACGTAATACTATATAACGTTATACGTTATAACGTAATACTATATAACGTTATACGTTATAACGTAATACTATATAACGTTATACGTTATAACGTAATACTATATAACATTATGCGTTATAACGTAATACTATATAACGTTGTACGTTATAACGTAATACTATATAACGTTATACGTTATAACGTAATACTGTATAACGTTACACGTTGTATAGTTATAGTATATAACGTTATACGTTATATCGTAATAGTATATAACGCTATACGTTATAACGTAATACTACATAACGTTATACGTTATATCGTAATAGTATATAACGCTATACGTTATAACGTAATACTATATAACGTTATACGTTGTATAGTTATAGTATATAACTATATAGCTTATATCGTAATAGTATATAACGTTACACGTTATAACGTAGTACTATATAACGTTATACGTTTTAACCTAATTCTTTATAACGTTACACGTTATAACGTAATACTATATAACGTTATACGTTATAACATATTACTATATAACATTACACGTTGTATTGCAATACTATATAACGTTACACGTTATAACGTAATACTATATAACGTTATACGTTATAACGTAATACTATATAACGTTATACGTTATAACGTAATACTATACAACGTTATACGTTATAACGAATTACTATATAACATTGCACGTTGTATTGGAATACTATATAACGTTACACGTTATAACGTAATACTATATAACGTTTTACGTTATATCGTAATACTACATACCTTTATTCGTTATAACGTATTACTATATAACGTTTTACATTGTATAGTAATAGTATATAACGTTACACTTTATAACGTAATACTATATAACGTTATACGTTATAACGTAATACTATATAACCTTATACGTTATAACGTAATACTATATAACGTTACACGTTGTATAGTAATAGTATATAACGTTATACGTTATATCGTAATAGTATATAACGCTATGCGTTATAACGTAATACTATATAACGTTATACGTTGTACAGTAATAGTATATAACGTTACACGTTCTAACGTAATACTATATAACGTTATACGTTATAACGTAATACTATATAACGTTACACGTTGTATAGTTGTAGTATATAACGTTATACGTTATAACGTAATACTATATAACGTTATACGTTATAACGTAATACTATATAACCTTATACGTTATATCGTAATACTATATAACGTTACACGTTGTATAGTTATAGTCTATAACGATATAGCTTATATCCTAATAGTATATAACGTTACACGTTATAACGTAATACTATATAACGTTATACGTTCTAACGTAATACTATATAACATTACACGCTGTATTGTAATAGAATATAACGCTATACGTTATAAGGTAATACTATTTAACGTTATACGTTATAACGTAATACTGTATAACGTTATACATTATAACATAATACTATATAACGTTTTACGTTATAACGTAATACTATATAACGTTATACGTTATAACGTAATACTGTATAACGTTACACGTTGTATAGTTATAGTATATAACGTTATACGTTATATCGTAATAGTATATAACGCTATACGTTGTAACGTAATACTACATAACGTTATACGTTATATCGTAATAGTATATAACGCTATATGTTATAACGTAATACTATATAACGTTATACGTTATAACGTAATACTATACAACGTTATACGTTATAACGAATTACTATATAACATTGCACGTTGTATTGGAATACTATATAACGTTACACGTTATAACGTAATACTATATAACGTTTTACGTTATATCGTAATATTACATACCTTTATTCGTTATAACGTATTACTATATAACGTTTTACGTTGTATAGTAATAGTATATAACGCTACACGTTATAACGTAATACTATATAACGTTACACGTTATAACGTAATACTATATAACGTTATACGTTATAACATATTACTATATAACATTACACGTTGTATTGCAATACTATATAACGTTACACGTTATAACGTAATACTATATAACGTTATACGTTATAACGTAATACTATACAACGTTATACGTTATAACGAATTACTATATAACATTGCACGTTGTATGGGAATACTATATAACGTTACACGTTATAACGTAATACTATATAACGTTTTACGTTATATCGTAATACTACATACCTTTATTCGTTATAACGTATTACTATATAACGTTTTACGTTGTATAGTAATAGTATATAACGCTACACGTTATAACGTAATACTATATAACGTTATACGTTATAACGTAATACTATATAACCTTATACGTTATAACGTAATACTATATAACGTAACACGTTGTATAGTAATAGTATATAACGTTATACGTTATATCGTAATAGTATATAACGCTATGCGTTATAACGTAATACTATATAACGTTATACGTTGTACAGTAATAGTATATAACGTTACACGTTCTAACGTAATACTATATAACGTTATACGTTATAACGTAATACTATATAACCTTATTCGTTATAACGTAATACTATATAACGTTTTACGTTGTATAGTAATAGTTTATAACGTTACTCGTTATAACGTAATACTATGTAACGTTTTACGTTGTATAGTAATAGTTTATAACGTTACACGTTATAACGTAAAACTATATAACGTTATACGTTATAACGTAATACTATATAACGTTATACGTTATAACGTAATACTATATAACGTTATACGTTATAACATAATACTATATAACGTTTTACGTTATATCGTAATACTATATACCTTTATGCGTTATAACGTAATACTATGTAACGTTATACGTTATATCGTAATACTATATACCTTTATGCGTTGTAACGTAATACTATATAACGTTATACGTTGTATAGTTATAGTATATAACATTATACGTTATAACGTAATACTATATATCGTTATACGTTATAACGTAATACTATATAACCTTATACGTTATAACGTAATACTATATAACCTTATACGTTATAACGTAATACTATACAACGTTATACGTTATAACGAATTACTATATAACATTGCACGTTGTATTGGAATACTATATAACGTTACACGTTATAACGTAATACTATATAACGTTTTACGTTATATCGTAATACTACATACCTTTATTCGTTATAACGTATTACTATATAACGTTTTACATTGTATAGTAATAGTATATAACGTTACACTTTATAACGTAATACTATATAACGTTATACGTTATAACGTAATACTATATAACCTTATACGTTATAACGTAATACTATATAACGTTACACGTTGTATAGTAATAGTATATAACGTTATACGTTATATCGTAATAGTATATAACGCTATGCGTTATAACGTAATACTATATAACGTTATACGTTGTACAGTAATAGTATATAACGTTACACGTTCTAACGTAATACTATATAACGTTATACGTTATAACGTAATACTATATAACGTTACACGTTGTATAGTTGTAGTATATAACGTTATACGTTATAACGTAATACTATATAACGTTATACGTTATAACGTAATACTATATAACCTTATACGTTATATCGTAATACTATATAACGTTACACGTTGTATAGTTATAGTCTATAACGATATAGCTTATATCCTAATAGTATATAACGTTACACGTTATAACGTAATACTATATAACGTTATACGTTCTAACGTAATACTATATAACATTACACGCTGTATTGTAATAGAATATAACGCTATACGTTATAAGGTAATACTATTTAACGTTATACGTTATAACGTAATACTATATAACGTTATACATTATAACATAATACTATATAACGTTTTACGTTATAACGTAATACTATATAACGTTATACGTTATAACGTAATACTGTATAACGTTACACGTTGTATAGTTATAGTATATAACGTTATACGTTATATCGTAATAGTATATAACGCTATACGTTGTAACGTAATACTACATAACGTTATACGTTATATCGTAATAGTATATAACGCTATATGTTATAACGTAATACTATATAACGTTATACGTTATAACGT
This sequence comes from Bombus affinis, assembly GCF_024516045.1. Lineage (NCBI taxonomy): Eukaryota > Metazoa > Arthropoda > Insecta > Hymenoptera > Apidae > Bombus > Bombus affinis. The sequence continues at coordinate 128,124 of NW_026108895.1, read as the reverse complement.
AATACTATACAACGTTATACGTTATAACGAATTACTATATAACATTGCACGTTGTATTGGAATACTATATAACGTTACACGTTATAACGTAATACTATATAACGTTTTACGTTATATCGTAATACTACATACCTTTATTCGTTATAACGTATTACTATATAACGTTTTACGTTGTATAGTAATAGTATATAACGTTACACGTTATAACGTAATACTATATAACGTTATACGTTATAACGTAATACTATATAACGTTATACGTTATAACGTAATACTATATAACGTTATACGTTATAACATAATACTATATAACGTTTTACGTTATATCGTAATACTATATAACTTTATGCGTTATAACGTAATACTATGTAACGTTATACGTTATAACGTAATACTATATACCTTTATGCGTTATAACGTAATACTATATAACGTTATACGTTATAACGTAATACTATACAACGTTATACGTTATAACGAATTACTATATAACATTGCACGTTGTATGGGAATACTATATAACGTTACACGTTATAACGTAATACTATATAACGTTTTACGTTATATCGTAATACTACATACCTTTATTCGTTATAACGTATTACTATATAACGTTTTACGTTGTATAGTAATAGTATATAACGCTACACGTTATAACGTAATACTATATAACGTTACACGTTATAACGTAATACTATATAACGTTATACGTTATAACATATTACTATATAACATTACACGTTGTATTGCAATACTATATAACGTTACACGTTATAACGTAATACTATATAACGTTATACGTTATAACGTAATACTATACAACGTTATACGTTATAACGAATTACTATATAACATTGCACGTTGTATGGGAATACTATATAACGTTACACGTTATAACGTAATACTATATAACGTTTTACGTTATATCGTAATACTACATACCTTTATTCGTTATAACGTATTACTATATAACGTTTTACGTTGTATAGTAATAGTATATAACGCTACACGTTATAACGTAATACTATATAACGTTATACGTTATAACGTAATACTATATAACCTTATACGTTATAACGTAATACTATATAACGTAACACGTTGTATAGTAATAGTATATAACGTTATACGTTATATCGTAATAGTATATAACGCTATGCGTTATAACGTAATACTATATAACGTTATACGTTGTACAGTAATAGTATATAACGTTACACGTTCTAACGTAATACTATATAACGTTATACGTTTATAACGTAATACTATATAACCTTATTCGTTATAACGTAATACTATATAACGTTTTACGTTGTATAGTAATAGTTTATAACGTTACTCGTTATAACGTAATACTATGTAACGTTTTACGTTGTATAGTAATAGTTTATAACGTTACACGTTATAACGTAAAACTATATAACGTTATACGTTATAACGTAATACTATATAACGTTATACGTTATAACGTAATACTATATAACGTTATACGTTATAACATAATACTATATAACGTTTTACGTTATATCGTAATACTATATACCTTTATGCGTTATAACGTAATACTATGTAACGTTATACGTTATATCGTAATACTATATACCTTTATGCGTTGTAACGTAATACTATATAACGTTATACGTTGTATAGTTACAGTATATAACATTATACGTTATAACGTAATACTATATATCGTTATACGTTATAACGTAATACTATATAACCTTATACGTTATAACGTAATACTATATAACCTTATACGTTATAACGTAATACTATATAACGTTACACGTTGTATAGTTATAGTATATACGATATAGCTTATATCCTAATAGTATATAACGTTACACGTTATAACGTAATACTATATAACGTTATTCGTTATAACGTAATAATATATAACATTACACGTTGTATTGTAATAGTATATAACGTGGTAGGCTATAACGTAAAACTGTTTAACGTTATGCGTTATAACGTAATACTATACAACGTTATACGTTATAACGTAATTCTTTATAACGTTACACGTTATATCGTAATAGAATATAACGCTATACGTTATAACGTAATACTATATAACGTTTTACGTTGTATAGTAATAGTTTATAACGTTACACGTTATAACGTAATACTATATAACGTTTTACGTTGTATAGTAATAGCTTATAACGTTACACGTTATAACGTAATACTATATAACGTTATACGTTATAACGTAATACTATATAACGTTATACGTTGTATAGTTATAGTATATAACATTAAACGTTATAACGTAATACTATATATCGTTATACGTTATAACGTAATACTATATAACCTTATACGTTATAACGTAATACTATATAACCTTATACGTTATAACGTAATACTATATAACGTTACACGTTGTATAGTTATAGTATACAACGATATAGCTTATATCCTAATAGTATATAACGTTACACGTTATAACGTAATACTATATAACGTTATATGTTATAACGTAATACTATATAACATTACACGTTGTATTGTAATAGTATATAACGTGGTAGGCTATAACGTAATACTGTTTAACGTTATGTGTTATAACGTAATACTGTTTAACGTTATGTGTTATAACGTAATACTATACAACGTTATACGTTATAACGTAATACTTTATAACGTTACACGTTATGTCGTAATAGAATATTACGCTATACGTTATAACGTAATACTATATAACGTTATACGTTATAACGTAATACTATATAACGTTATACGTTATAACGTAATACTATATAACGTTATACGTTATAACGTAATACTATATAACATTATGCGTTATAACGTAATACTATATAACGTTGTACGTTATAACGTAATACTATATAACGTTATACGTTATAACGTAATACTGTATAACGTTACACGTTGTATAGTTATAGTATATAACGTTATACGTTATATCGTAATAGTATATAACGCTATACGTTATAACGTAATACTACATAACGTTATACGTTATATCGTAATAGTATATAACGCTATACGTTATAACGTAATACTATATAACGTTATACGTTGTATAGTTATAGTATATAACTATATAGCTTATATCGTAATAGTATATAACGTTACACGTTATAACGTAATACTATATAACGTTATGCGTTTTAACCTAATTCTCTATAACGTTACACGTTATAACGTAATACTATATAACGTTATACGTTATAACATATTACTATATAACATTACACGTTGTATTGCAATACTATATAACGTTACACGTTATAACGTAATACTATATAACGTTATACGTTATAACGTAATACTATATAACGTGATACGTTATAACGTAATACTATACAACGTTATACGTTATAACGAATTACTATATAACATTGCACGTTGTATTGGAATACTATATAACGTTACACGTTATAACGTAATACTATATAACGTTTTACGTTATATCGTAATACTACATACCTTTATTCGTTATAACGTATTACTATATAACGTTTTACGTTGTATAGTAATAGTATATAACGTTACACTTTATAACGTAATACTATATAACGTTATACGTTATAACGTAATACTATATAACCTTATACGTTATAACGTAATACTATATAACGTTACACGTTGTATAGTAATCGTATATAACGTTATACGTTATATCGTAATAGTATATAACGCTATGCGTTATAACGTAATACTATATAACGTTATACGTTATATCGTAATAGTATATAACGCTATACGTTATAACGTAATACTATATAACGTTATACGTTGTATAGTTATAGTATATAACTATATAGCTTATATCGTAATAGTATATAACGTTACACGTTATAACGTAATACTATATAACGTTATGCGTTTTAACCTAATTCTCTATAACGTTACACGTTATAACGTAATACTATATAACGTTATACGTTATAACATATTACTATATAACATTACACGTTGTATTGCAATACTATATAACGTTACACGTTATAACGTAATACTATATAACGTTATACGTTATAACGTAATACTATATAACGTGATACGTTATAACGTAATACTATACAACGTTATACGTTATAACGAATTACTATATAACATTGCACGTTGTATTGGAATACTATATAACGTTACACGTTATAACGTAATACTATATAACGTTTTACGTTATATCGTAATACTACATACCTTTATTCGTTATAACGTATTACTATATAACGTTTTACGTTGTATAGTAATAGTATATAACGTTACACTTTATAACGTAATACTATATAACGTTATACGTTATAACGTAATACTATATAACCTTATACGTTATAACGTAATACTATATAACGTTACACGTTGTATAGTAATCGTATATAACGTTATACGTTATATCGTAATAGTATATAACGCTATGCGTTATAACGTAATACTATATAACGTTATACGTTGTACAGTAATAGTATATAACGTTACACGTTCTAACGTAATACTATATAACGTTATACGTTATAACGTAATACTATATAACGTTACACGTTGTATAGTTGTAGTATATAACGTTATACGTTTTAACGTAATACTATATAACGTTATACGTTATAACGTAATACTACATAACCTTATACGTTATATGGTAATACTATATAACGTTACACGTTGTATAGTTATAGTCTATAACGATATAGCTTATATCCTAATAGTATATAACGTTACACGTTATAACGTAATACTATATAACGTTATACGTTCTAACGTAATACTATATAACGTTTTACGTTATATCGTAATACTATATACCTTTATGCGTTATAACGTAATACTATGTAACGTTATACGTTATATCGTAATACTATATACCTTTATGCGTTGTAACGTAATACTATATAACGTTTTACGTTGTATAGTAATAGTTTATAACGTTACACGTTATAACGTAATACTATATAACGTTTTACGTTGTATAGTAATAGCTTATAACGTTACACGTTATAACGTAATACTATATAACGTTATACGTTATAACGTAATACTATATAACGTTATACGTTGTATAGTTATAGTATATAACATTAAACGTTATAACGTAATACTATATATCGTTATACGTTATAACGTAATACTATATAACCTTATACGTTATAACGTAATACTATATAACCTTATACGTTATAACGTAATACTATATAACGTTACACGTTGTATAGTTATAGTATACAACGATATAGCTTATATCCTAATAGTATATAACGTTACACGTTATAACGTAATACTATATAACGTTATATGTTATAACGTAATACTATATAACATTACACGTTGTATTGTAATAGTATATAACGTGGTAGGCTATAACGTAATACTGTTTAACGTTATGTGTTATAACGTAATACTGTTTAACGTTATGTGTTATAACGTAATACTATACAACGTTATACGTTATAACGTAATACTTTATAACGTTACACGTTATGTCGTAATAGAATATTACGCTATACGTTATAACGTAATACTATATAACGTTATACGTTATAACGTAATACTATATAACGTTATACGTTATAACGTAATACTATATAACGTTATACGTTATAACGTAATACTATATAACATTATGCGTTATAACGTAATACTATATAACGTTGTACGTAATAACGTAATACTATATAACGTTATACGTTATAACGTAATACTGTATAACGTTACACGTTGTATAGTTATAGTATATAACGTTATACGTTATATCGTAATAGTATATAACGCTATACGTTATAACGTAATGCTACATAACGTTATACGTTATATCGTAATAGTATATAACGCTATACGTTATAACGTAATACTATATAACGTTATACGTTGTATAGTTATAGTATATAACTATATAGCTTATATCGTAATAGTATATAACGTTACACGTTATAACGTAATACTATATAACGTTATACGTTTTAACCTAATTCTTTATAACGTTACACGTTATAACGTAATACTATATAACGTTATACGTTATAACATATTACTATATAACATTACACGTTGTATTGCAATACTATATAACGTTACACGTTATAACGTAATACTATATAACGTTATACGTTATAACGTAATACTATATAACGTTATACGTTATAACGTAATACTATACAACGTTATACGTTATAACGAATTACTATATAACATTGCACGTTGTATTGGAATACTATATAACGTTACACGTTATAACGTAATACTATATAACGTTTTACGTTATATCGTAATACTACATACCTTTATTCGTTATAACGTATTACTATATAACGTTTTACGTTGTATAGTAATAGTATATAACGTTACACTTTATAACGTAATACTATATAACGTTATACGTTATAACGTAATACTATATAACCTTATACGTTATAACGTAATACTATATAACGTTACACGTTGTATAGTAATCGTATATAACGTTATACGTTATATCGTAATAGTATATAACGCTATGCGTTATAACGTAATACTATATAACGTTATACGTTGTACAGTAATAGTATATAACGTTACACGTTCTAACGTAATACTATATAACGTTATACGTTATAACGTAATACTATATAACGTTACACGTTGTATAGTTGTAGTATATAACGTTATACGTTATAACGTAATACTATATAACGTTATACGTTATAACGTAATACTACATAACCTTATACGTTATATGGTAATACTATATAACGTTACACGTTGTATAGTTATAGTCTATAACGATATAGCTTATATCCTAATAGTATATAACGTTACACGTTATAACGTAATACTATATAACGTTATACGTTCTAACGTAATACTATATAACATTACACGCTGTATTGTAATAGAATATAACGCTATACGTTATAAGGTAATACTATTTAACGTTATACGTTATAACGTAATACTATATAACGTTATACATTATAACATAATACTATATAACGTTTTACGTTATATCGTAATACTATATACCTTTATTCGTTATAACGTAATACTATATAACGTTTTACGTTGTATAGTAATAGTTTATAACGTTACTCGTTATAACGTAATACTATATAACGTTTTACGTTGTATAGTAATAGTTTATAACGTTACACGTTATAACGTAATACTATATAACGTTATACGTTATAACGTAATACTATATAACGTTATACGTTATAACGTAATACTATATAACGTTATACGTTATAACGTAATACTATATAACGTTATACGTTATAACATAATACTATATAACGTTTTACGTTATATCGTAATACTATAAACCTTTATGCGTTATAACGTAATACTATGTAACGTTATACGTTATATCGTAATACTATATACCTTTATGCGTTGTAACGTAATACTATATAACGTTATACGTTGTATAGTTATAGTATATAACGTTATACGTTATATCGCAATAGTATATAACGCTATACGTTATAACGTAATACTACATAACGTCATACGTTATATCGTAATAGTATATAACGCTATACGTTATAACGTAATACTATATAACGTTATACGTTGTATAGTTATAGTATATAACTATATAGCTTATATCGTAATAGTATATAACGTTACGCGTTATAACGTAATACTATATAACGTAATACTATATAACGTTACACGTTGTATAGTTGTAGTATATAACGTTATACGTTATAACGTAATACTATATAACGTTATACGTTGTATAGTTATAGTATATAACTATATAGCTTATATCGTAATAGTATATAACGTTACACGTTCTAACGTAATACTATATAACGTTATACGTTATAACGTAATACTATATAACGTTACACGTTGTATAGTTGTAGTATATAACGTTATACGTTATAACGTAATACTATATAACGTTATACGTTATAACGTAATACTATATAACCTTATACGTTATATCGTAATACTATATAACGTTACACGTTGTATAGTTATAGTCTATAACGATATAGCTTATATCCTAATAGTATATAACGTTACACGTTATAACGTAATACTATATAACGTTATACGTTCTAACGTAATACTATATAACATTACACGCTGTATTGTAATAGAATATAACGCTATACGTTATAACGTAATACTATCTAACGTTATACGTTATAACGTAATACTATATAACGTTATACATTATAACATAATACTATATAACGTTTTACGTTATATCGTAATACTATATACCTTTATTCGTTATAACGTAATACTATATAACGTTTTACGTTGTATAGTAGTAGTTTATAACGTTACTCGTTATAACGTAATACTATATAACGTTTTACGTTGTATAGTAATAGTTTATAACGTTACACGTTATAACGTAATACTATATAACGTTATACGTTATAACGTAATACTATATAACATTATACGTTATAACGTAATACTATATAACGTTATAAGTTATAACATAATACTATATAACGTTTTACGTTATATCGTAATACTATATACCTTTATGCGTTATAACGTAATACTATGTAACGTTATACGTTATATCGTAATACTATATACCTTTATGCGTTGTAACGTAATACTATATAACGTTATACATTGTATAGTTATAGTATATAACGTTATACGTTATAACGTAATACTATATATTGTTATACGTTATAACGTAATACTATATACCCTTATACGTTATAACGTAATACTATATAACGTTACACGTTGTATAGTTATAGTATATAACGATATAGCTTATATCCTAATAGTATATAACGTTACACGTTATAACGTAATACTATATAACGTTATACGTTATAACGTAATACTATATAACATTACACGTTGTATTGTAATAGTATATAACGTGGTAGGGTATAACGTAATACTGTTTAACATTATGCGTTATAACGTAATACTATACAACGTTATACGTTATAACGTAATTCTTTATAACGTTACACGTTATATCGTAATAGAATATAACGCTATACGTTATGACGTAATACTATATAATGTTATACGTTATAACGTAATACTATATAACGTTATACGTTATAACGTAATACTATATAACGTTACACGTTGTATAGTTGTAGTATATAACGTTATACGTTATAACGTAATACTATATAACGTTATACGTTATAACGTAATACTATATAACCTTATACGTTATAACGTAATACTATATAACGTTACACGTTGTATAGTTATAGTCTATAACGATATAGCTTATATCCTAATAGTATATAACGTTACACGTTATAACGTAGTACTATATAACGTTATACGTTATAACGTAATACTATATAACATTACACGTTGTATTGTAATAGAATATAACGCTATACGTTATAACGTAATACTATTTAACGTTATACGTTATAACGTAATACTATATAACGTTATACATTATAACATAATACTATATAACGTTTTACGTTATATCGTAATACTATATACCTTTATTCGTTATAACGTAATACTATATAACGTTTTACGTTGTATAGTAATAGTTTATAACGTTACTCGTTATAACGTAATACTATATAACGTTTTACGTTGTATAGTAATAGTTTATAACGTTACACGTTATAACGTAATACTATACAACGTTATACGTTATAACGTAATACTATATAACGTTATACGTTATAACGTAATACTATATAACGTTATACGTTATAACATAATACTATATAACGTTTTACGATATATCGTAATACTATATACCTTTATGCGTTATAACGTAATACTATGTAACGTTATACGTTATATCGTAATACTATATACCTTTATGCGTCGTAACGTAATACTATATAACGTTATACGTTGTATAGTTGTAGTATATAACATTATACGTTATAACGTAATACTATATATCGTTATACGTTATAACGTAATACTATGTAACCTTATACGTTATAACGTGATACTATATAACGTTATACGTTATAACGTAATACTATATAACGTTATACGTTATATCCTAATAGTATATAACGTTACACGTTATAACGTAATACTATATAACGTTATACGTTATAACGTAATACTATATAACATTACACGTTGTATTGTAATAGTATATAACGTGGTAGGGTATAACGTAATACTGTTTAACATTATGCGTTATAACGTAATACTATACAACGTTATACGTTATAACGTAATTCTTTATAACGTTACACGTTATATCGTAATAGAATATAACGCTATACGTTATGACGTAATACTATATAATGTTATACGTTATAACGTAATACTATATAACGTTATACGTTATAACGTAATACTATATAACGTTACACGTTGTATAGTTGTAGTATATAACGTTATACGTTATAACGTAATACTATATAACGTTATACGTTATAACGTAATACTATATAACCTTATACGTTATAACGTAATACTATATAACGTTACACGTTGTATAGTTATAGTCTATAACGATATAGCTTATATCCTAATAGTATATAACGTTACACGTTATAACGTAGTACTATATAACGTTATACGTTATAACGTAATACTATATAACATTACACGTTGTATTGTAATAGAATATAACGCTATACGTTATAACGTAATACTATTTAACGTTATACGTTATAACGTAATACTATATAACGTTATACATTATAACATAATACTATATAACGTTTTACGTTATATCGTAATACTATATACCTTTATTCGTTATAACATAATACTATATAACGTTTTACGTTGTATAGTAATAGTTTATAACGTTACTCGTTATAACGTAATACTATATAACGTTTTACGTTGTATAGTAATAGTTTATAACGTTACACGTTATAACGTAATACTATACAACGTTATACGTTATAACGTAATACTATATAACGTTATACGTTATAACGTAATACTATATAACGTTATACGTTATAACATAATACTATATAACGTTTTACGATATATCGTAATACTATATACCTTTATGCGTTATAACGTAATACTATGTAACGTTATACGTTATATCGTAATACTATATACCTTTATGCGTCGTAACGTAATACTATATAACGTTATACGTTGTATAGTTGTAGTATATAACATTATACGTTATAACGTAATACTATATATCGTTATACGTTATAACGTAATACTATGTAACCTTATACGTTATAACGTGATACTATATAACGTTATACGTTATAACGTAATACTATATAACGTTATACGTTATATCGTAATAGAATATAACGCTATACGTTATAACGTAATACTATATAACGTTATACGTTATAACGTAATACTATATAACATTACACGTTGTATTGAAATAGTATATAACGTGGTAGGCTATAACGTAATACTGTTTAACGCTATGCGTTATAACGTAATACTATACAACGTTATACGTTTTAACGTAATTCTTTATAACGTTACACGTTATATCGTAATAGAATATAACGCTATACGTTATAACGTAATACTATATAACGTTATACGTTGTATAGTTATAGTATATAACGATATAGCTTATATCCTAATAGTATATAACGTTACAAGTTATAACGTAATACTATATAACGTTACACGTTGTATAGTTATAGTATATAACGATATAGCTTATATCCTAATAGTATATAACGTTACACGTTATAACGTAATACTATATAACGTTATTCGTTATAACGTAATAATATATAACATTACACGTTGTATTGTAATAGTATATAACGTGGTAGGCTATAACGTAATACTGTTTAACGTTATGCGTTATAACGTAATACTATACAACGTTATACGTTATAACGTAATTCTTTATAACGTTACACGTTATATCGTAATTCTATATAACGTTATACGTTATAGCGTAATACTATATAACGTTATACGTTATAACGTAATACTATATAACGTTATACGTTGTATAGTTATAGTATATAACGTTATACGTTATAACGTAATACTATATATTGTTATACATTATAACGTAATACTATATAACCTTATACGTTATAACGTAATACTATATAACCTTATACGTTATAACGTAATACTATATAACGTTACACGTTGTATAGTTATAGTATATAACGATATAGCTTATATCCTAATAGTATATAACGTTACACGTTATAACGTAAAACTATATAACGTTATACGTTATAACGTAATACTATATAACATTACACGTTGTATTGTAATAGTATATAACGTGGTAGGCTATAACGTAGTACTGTTTAACGTTATGCGTTATAACGTAATACTATACAACGTTATACGTTATAACGTAATTCTTTATAACGTTACACGTTATATCGTAATAGAATATAACGCTATACGTTATAACGTAATACTATATAATGTTATACGTTATAACGTAATACTATATAACGTTATACGTTATAACGTAATACTATATAACGTTATACGTTATAACGTAATACTATATAACATTATGCGTTATAACGTAATACTATATAACGTTGTACGTTATAGCGAAATACTATATAACGTTATACGTTATAACGTAATACTGTATAACGTTACACGTTGTATAGTTATAGTATATAACGTTATACGTTATATCGCAATAGTATATAACGCTATACGTTATAACGTAATACTACATAACGTTATACGTTATATCGTAATAGTATATAACGCAATACGTTATAACGTAATACTATATAACGTTATACGTTGTATAGTTATAGTATATAACTATATAGCTTATATCGTAATAGTATATAACGTTACGCGTTATAACGTAATACTATATAACGTTATACGTTTTAACCTAATTCTTTATAACGTTACACGTTATAACGTAATACTATATAACGTTATACGTTATAACATATTACTATATAACATTACACGTTGTATTGCAATACTATATAACGTTACACGTTATAACGTAATACTATATAACGTTATACGTTATAACGTAATACTATATAACGTTATACGTTATCACGTAATACTATATAACGTTATACGTTGTATAGTAATAGTATATACCGTTATACGTTATATCGTAATAGTATATAACGCTATGCGTTATAACGTAATACTATATAACGTTATACGTTGTACAGTAATAGTATATAACGTTACACGTTCTAAAGTAATACTATATAACGTTATACGTTATAACGTAATACTATATAACGTTATACGTTTTAACCTAATTCTTTATAAGGTTACACGTTATAACGTAATACTATATAACGTTACACGTTGTATAGTAATAGTATATACCGTTATACGTTATATCGTAATAGTATATAACGCTATGCGTTATAACGTAATACTATATAACGTTATACGTTGTACAGTAATAGTATATAACGTTACACGTTCTAAAGTAATACTATATAACGTTATACGTTATAACGTAATACTATATAACGTTATACGTTATAACGTAATACTATATAACGTTATACGTTATAACGTAATACTATATAACATTATGCGTTATAACGTAATACTATATAACGTTGTACGTTATAACGTAATACTATATAACGTTGTACGTTATAACGTAATACTGTATAACGTTACACGTTGTATAGTTATAGTATATAACGTTATACGTTATATCGTAATAGTATATAACGCTATACGTTATAACGTAATACTACATAACGTTATACGTTATATCGTAATAGTATTTAACGCTATACGTTATAACGTAATACTATATAACGTTATACGTTGTATAGTTATAGTATATAACTATATAGCTTATATCGTAGTAGTATATAACGTTACACGTTATAACGTAATACTATATAACGTTATACGTTTTAACCTAATTCTTTATAACGTTATACGTTATAACGTAATACTATATTACGTTATACGTTATAACGTATTACTATATAACATTGCACGTTGTATTGCAATACTATATAACGTTACACGTTATAACGTAATACTATATAACGTTACACGTTATAACGTAATACTATATAACGTTTTACGTTATATCGTAATACTACATACCTTTGTTCGTTATAACGTATTACTATATAACGTTTTACGTTGTATAGTAATAGTATATAACGTTACACGTTATAACGTAATACTATATAACGTTATACGTTATAACGTAATACTATATAACATTACACGTTGTATTGTAATAGAATATAACGCTATACGTTATAACGTAATACTATTTAACGTTATACGTTATAACGTAATACTATATAACGTTATACATTATAACATAATACTATATAACGTTTTACGTTATATCGTAATACTATATACCTTTATTCGTTATAACGTAATACTATATAACGTTTTACGTTGTATAGTAATAGTTTATAACGTTACTCGTTATAACGTAATACTATATAACGTTGTACGTTATAACGTAATACTATATAACGTTATACGTTATAACGTAATACTGTATAACGTTACACGTTGTATAGTTATAGTATATAACGTTATACGTTATATCGTAATAGTATATAACGCTATACGTTATAACGTAATACTACATAACGTTATACGTTATATCGTAATAGTATATAACGCTATACGTTATAACGTAATACTATATAACGTTATACGTTGTATAGTTATAGTATATAACTATATAGCTTATATCGTAATAGTATATAACGTTACACGTTATAACGTAATACTATATAACGTTATACGTTTTAACCTAATTCTTTATAACGTTACACGTTATAACGTAATACTATATAACGTTATACGTTATAACATATTACTATATAACATTACACGTTGTATTGCAATACTATATAACGTTACACGTTATAACGTAATACTATATAACGTTATACGTTATAACGTAATACTATATAACGTTATACGTTATAACGTAATACTATACAACGTTATACGTTATAACGAATTACTATATAACATTGCACGTTGTATTGGAATACTATATAACGTTACACGTTATAACGTAATACTATATAACGTTTTACGTTATATCGTAATACTACATACCGTTATTCGTTATAACGTATTACTATATAACGTTTTACGTTGTATAGTAATAGTATATAACGTTACACGTTATAACGTAATACTATATAACGTTATACGTTATAACGTAATACTATATAACGTTATACGTTATAACGTAATACTATATAACGTTATACGTTATAACATAATACTATATAACGTTTTACGTTATATCGTAATACTATATAACTTTATGCGTTATAACGTAATACTATGTAACGTTATACGTTATATCGTAATACTATATACCTTTATGCGTTATAACGTAATACTATATAACGTTATACGTTGTATAGTTATACTATATAACGTTATACGTTTTAACCTAATTCTTTATAACGTTACACGTTATAACGTAATACTATATAACGTTATACGTTATAACGAATTACTATATAACATTGCACGTTGTATTGGAATACTATATAACGTTACACGTTATAACGTAATACTATATAACGTTTTACGTTATATCGTAATACTACATACCTTTATTCGTTATAACGTATTACTATATAACGTTTTACGTTGTATAGTAATAGTATATAACGTTACACTTTATAACGTAATACTATATAACGTTATACGTTATAACGTAATACTATATAACCTTATACGTTATAACGTAATACTATATAACGTTACACGTTGTATAGTAATCGTATATAACGTTATACGTTATATCGTAATAGTATATAACGCTATGCGTTATAACGTAATACTATATAACGTTATACGTTGTACAGTAATAGTATATAACGTTACACGTTCTAACGTAATACTATATAACGTTATACGTTATAACGTAATACTATATAACGTTACACGTTGTATAGTTGTATTATATAACGTTATACGTTATAACGTAATACTATATAACGTTATACGTTATAACGTAATACTACATAACCTTATACGTTATATGGTAATACTATATAACGTTACACGTTGTATAGTTATAGTCTATAACGATATAGCTTATATCCTAATAGTATATAACGTTACACGTTATAACGTAATACTATATAACGTTATACGTTCTAACGTAATACTATATAACATTACACGCTGTATTGTAATAGAATATAACGCTATACGTTATAAGGTAATACTATTTAACGTTATACGTTATAACGTAATACTATATAACGTTATACATTATAACATAATACTATATAACGTTTTACGTTATATCGTAATACTATATACCTTTATTCGTTATAACGTAATACTATATAACGTTTTACGTTGTATAGTAATAGTTTATAACGTTACTCGTTATAACGTAATACTATATAACGTTTTACGTTGTATAGTAATAGTTTATAACGTTACACGTTATAACGTAGTACTATATAACGTTATACGTTATAACGTAATACTATATAACGTTATACGTTATAACGTAATACTATATAACGTTATACGTTATAACGTAATACTATATAACGTTATACGTTATAACATAATACTATATAACGTTTTACGTTATATCGTAATACTATAAACCTTTATGCGTTATAACGTAATACTATGTAACGTTATACGTTATATCGTAATACTATATACCTTTATGCGTTGTAACGTAATACTATATAACGTTATACGTTGTATAGTTATAGTATATAACGTTATACGTTATAACGTAATACTATATATTGTTATACGTTATAACGTAATACTATATAACCTTATACGTTATAACGTAATACTATATAACCTTATACGTTATAACGTAATACTATATAACGTTACACGTTGTATAGTTATAGTATATAATGATATAGCTTATATCCTAATAGTATATAACGTTACACGTTATAACGTAATACTATATAACGTTATACGTTATAACGTAATACTATATAACATTACACGTTGTATTGTAATAGTATATAACGTGGTAGGGTATAACGTAATACTGTTTAACGTTATGCGTTATAACGTAATACTATACAACGTTATACGTTATAACGTAATTCTTTATAACGTTACACGTTATATCGTAATAGAATATAACGCTATACGTTATGACGTAATACTATATAATGTTATACGTTATAACGTAATACTATATAACGTTATACGTTATAACGTAATACTATATAACGTTATACGTTATAACGTAATACTATATAACATTATGCGTTATAACGTAATACTATATAACGTTGTACGTTATAGCGTAATACTATATAACGTTATACGTTATAACGTAATACTGTATAACGTTACACGTTGTATAGTTATAGTGTATAACGTTATACGTTATATCGCAATAGTATATAACGCTATACGTTATAACGTAATACTACATAACGTCATACGTTATATCGTAATAGTATATAACGCTATACGTTATAACGTAATACTATATAACGTTATACGTTGTATAGTTATAGTATATAACTATATAGCTTATATCGTAATAGTATATAACGTTACGCGTTATAACGTAATACTATATAACGTTACACGTTGTATAGTTGTAGTATATAACGTTATACGTTATAACGTAATACTATATAACGTTATACGTTGTATAGTTATAGTATATAACTATATAGCTTATATCGTAATAGTATATAACGTTACACGTTCTAACGTAATACTATATAACGTTATACGTTATAACGTAATACTATATAACGTTACACGTTGTATAGTTGTAGTATATAACGTTATACGTTATAACGTAATACTATATAACGTTATACGTTATAACGTAATACTATATAACCTTATACGTTATATCGTAATACTATATAACGTTACACGTTGTATAGTTATAGTCTATAACGATATAGCTTATATCCTAATAGTATATAACGTTACACGTTATAACGTAATACTATATAACGTTATACGTTCTAACGTAATACTATATAACATTATGCGTTATAACGTAATACTATATAACGTTGTACGTTATAGCGTAATACTATATAACGTTATACGTTATAACGTAATACTGTATAACGTTACACGTTGTATAGTTATAGTGTATAACGTTATACGTTATATCGCAATAGTATATAACGCTATACGTTATAACGTAATACTACATAACGTCATACGTTATATCGTAATAGTATATAACGCTATACGTTATAACGTAATACTATATAACGTTATACGTTGTATAGTTATAGTATATAACTATATAGCTTATATCGTAATAGTATATAACGTTACGCGTTATAACGTAATACTATATAACGTTACACGTTGTATAGTTGTAGTATATAACGTTATACGTTATAACGTAATACTATATAACGTTATACGTTGTATAGTTATAGTATATAACTATATAGCTTATATCGTAATAGTATATAACGTTACACGTTCTAACGTAATACTATATAACGTTATACGTTATAACGTAATACTATATAACGTTACACGTTGTATAGTTGTAGTATATAACGTTATACGTTATAACGTAATACTATATAACGTTATACGTTATAACGTAATACTATATAACCTTATACGTTATATCGTAATACTATATAACGTTACACGTTGTATAGTTATAGTCTATAACGATATAGCTTATATCCTAATAGTATATAACGTTACACGTTATAACGTAATACTATATAACGTTATACGTTCTAACGTAATACTATATAACATTATGCGTTATAACGTAATACTATATAACGTTGTACGTTATAGCGTAATACTATATAACGTTATACGTTATAACGTAATACTGTATAACGTTACACGTTGTATAGTTATAGTGTATAACGTTATACGTTATATCGCAATAGTATATAACGCTATACGTTATAACGTAATACTACATAACGTCATACGTTATATCGTAATAGTATATAACGCTATACGTTATAACGTAATACTATATAACGTTATACGTTGTATAGTTATAGTATATAACTATATAGCTTATATCGTAATAGTATATAACGTTACGCGTTATAACGTAATACTATATAACGTTACACGTTGTATAGTTGTAGTATATAACGTTATACGTTATAACGTAATACTATATAACGTTATACGTTGTATAGTTATAGTATATAACTATATAGCTTATATCGTAATAGTATATAACGTTACACGTTCTAACGTAATACTATATAACGTTATACGTTATAACGTAATACTATATAACGTTACACGTTGTATAGTTGTAGTATATAACGTTATACGTTATAACGTAATACTATATAACGTTATACGTTATAACGTAATACTATATAACCTTATACGTTATATCGTAATACTATATAACGTTACACGTTGTATAGTTATAGTCTATAACGATATAGCTTATATCCTAATAGTATATAACGTTACACGTTATAACGTAATACTATATAACGTTATACGTTCTAACGTAATACTATATAACATTACACGTTGTATTGTAATAGAATATAACGCTATACGTTATGACGTAATACTATCTAACGTTATACGTTATAACGTAATACTATATAACGTTATACATTATAACATAATACTATATAACGTTTTACGTTATATCGTAATACTATATACCTTTATTCGTTATAACGTAATACTATATAACGTTTTACGTTGTATAGTAATAGTTTATAACGTTACTCGTTATAACGTAATACTATATTACGTTTTACGTTGTATAGTAATAGTTTATAACGTTACACGTTATAACGTAATACTATATAACGTTATACGTTATAACGTAATACTATATAACATTATACGTTATAACGTAATACTATATAACGTTATAAGTTATAACATAATACTATATAACGTTTTACGTTATATCGTAATACTATATACCTTTATGCGTTATAACGTAATACTATGTAACGTTATACGTTATATCGTAATACTATATACCTTTATGCGTTGTAACGTAATACTATATAACGTTATACGTTGTATAGTTATAGTATATAACGTTATACGTTATAACGTAATACTATATATTGTTATACGTTATAACGTAATACTATATAACCTTATACGTTATAACGTAATACTATATAACCTTATACGTTATAACGTAATACTATATAACGTTACACGTTGTATAGTTATAGTATATAACGATATAGCTTATATCCTAATAGTATATAACGTTACACGTTATAATGTAATACTATATAACGTTATACGTTATAACGTAATACTATATAACATTACACGTTGTATTGTAATAGTATATAACGTGGTAGGGTATAACGTAATACTGTTTAACGTTATGCGTTATAACGTAATACTATACAACGTTATACGTTATAACGTAATTGTTTATAACGTTACACGTTATATCGTAATAGAATATAACGCTATACGTTATGACGTAATACTATATAATGTTATACGTTATAACGTAATACTATATAACGTTATACGTTATAACGTAATACTATATAACGTTACACGTTGTATAGTTGTAGTATATAACGTTATACGTTATAACGTAATACTATATAACGTTATACGTTATAACGTAATACTATATAACCTTATACGTTATAACGTAATACTATATAACGTTACACGTTGTATAGTTATAGTCTATAACGATATAGCTTATATCCTAATAGTATATAACGTTACACGTTATAACGTAGTACTATATAACGTTATACGTTATAACGTAATACTATATAACATTACACGTTGTATTGTAATAGAATATAACGCTATACGTTATAACGTAATACTATTTAACGTTATACGTTATAACGTAATACTATATAACGTTATACATTATAACATAATACTATATAACGTTTTACGTTATATCGTAATACTATATACCTTTATTCGTTATAACGTAATACTATATAACGTTTTACGTTGTATAGTAATAGTTTATAACGTTACTCGTTATAACGTAATACTATATAACGTTTTACGTTGTATAGTAATAGTTTATAACGTTACACGTTATAACGTAATACTATACAACGTTATACGTTATAACGTAATACTATATAACGTTATACGTTATAACGTAATACTATATAACGTTATACGTTATAACATAATACTATATAACGTTTTACGATATATCGTAATACTATATACCTTTATGCGTTATAACGTAATACTATGTAACGTTATACGTTATATCGTAATACTATATACCTTTATGCGTCGTAACGTAATACTATATAACGTTATACGTTGTATACTTGTAGTATATAACATTATACGTTATAACGTAATACTATATATCGTTATACGTTATAACGTAATACTATGTAACCTTATACGTTATAACGTGATACTATATAACGTTATACGTTATAACGTAATACTATATAACGTTATACGTTATATCGTAATAGAATATAACGCTATACGTTATAACGTAATACTATATAACGTTATACGTTATAACGTAATACTATATAACATTACTCGTTGTATTGAAATAGTATATAACGTGGTAGGCTATAACGTAATACTGTTTAACGCTATGCGTTATAACGTAATACTATACAACGTTATACGTTTTAACGTAATTCTTTATAACGTTACACGTTATATCGTAATAGAATATAACGCTATACGTTATAACGTAATACTATATAACGTTATACGTTGTATAGTTATAGTATATAACGATATAGCTTATATCCTAATAGTATATAACGTTACAAGTTATAACGTAATACTATATAACGTTACACGTTGTATAGTTATAGTATATAACGATATAGCTTATATCCTAATAGTATATAACGTTACACGTTATAACGTAATACTATATAACGTTATTCGTTATAACGTAATAATATATAACATTACACGTTGTATTGTAATAGTATATAACGTGGTAGGCTATAACGTAATACTGTTTAACGTTATGCGTTATAACGTAATACTATACAACGTTATACGTTATAACGTAATTCTTTATAACGTTACACGTTATATCGTAATTCTATATAACGTTATACGTTATAGCGTAATACTATATAACGTTATACGTTATAACGTAATACTATATAACGTTATACGTTGTATAGTTATAGTATATAACGTTATACGTTATAACGTAATACTATATATTGTTATACATTATAACGTAATACTATATAACCTTATACGTTATAACGTAATACTATATAACCTTATACGTTATAACGTAATACTATATAACGTTACACGTTGTATAGTTATAGTATATAACGATATAGCTTATATCCTAATAGTATATAACGTTACACGTTATAACGTAAAACTATATAACGTTATACGTTATAACGTAATACTATATAACATTACACGTTGTATTGTAATAGTATATAACGTGGTAGGCTATAACGTAGTACTGTTTAACGTTATGCGTTATAACGTAATACTATACAACGTTATACGTTATAACGTAATTCTTTATAACGTTACACGTTATATCGTAATAGAATATAACGCTATACGTTATAACGTAATACTATATAATGTTATACGTTATAACGTAATACTATATAACGTTATACGTTATAACGTAATACTATATAACGTTATACGTTATAACGTAATACTATATAACATTATGCGTTATAACGTAATACTATATAACGTTGTACGTTATAGCGAAATACTATATAACGTTATACGTTATAACGTAATACTGTATAACGTTACACGTTGTATAGTTATAGTATATAACGTTATACGTTATATCGCAATAGTATATAACGCTATACGTTATAACGTAATACTACATAACGTTATACGTTATATCGTAATAGTATATAACGCAATACGTTATAACGTAATACTATATAACGTTATACGTTGTATAGTTATAGTATATAACTATATAGCTTATATCGTAATAGTATATAACGTTACGCGTTATAACGTAATACTATATAACGTTATACGTTTTAACCTAATTCTTTATAACGTTACACGTTATAACGTAATACTATATAACGTTATACGTTATAACATATTACTATATAACATTACACGTTGTATTGCAATACTATATAACGTTACACGTTATAACGTAATACTATATAACGTTATACGTTATAACGTAATACTATATAACGTTATACGTTATCACGTAATACTATATAACGTTATACGTTGTATAGTTATAGTATATAGCTATATAGCTAATATCGTAATAGTATATAACGTTACACGTTATAACGTAATACTATATAACGTTATACGTTTTAACCTAATTCTTTATAAGGTTACACGTTATAACGTAATACTATATAACGTTACACGTTGTATAGTAATAGTATATACCGTTACACGTTATATCGTAATAGTATATAACGCTATGCGTTATAACGTAATACTATATAACGTTATACGTTGTACAGTAATAGTATATAACGTTACACGTTCTAAAGTAATACTATATAACGTTATACGTTATAACGTAA
Organism: Bombus affinis; assembly: GCF_024516045.1. NCBI lineage: Eukaryota > Metazoa > Arthropoda > Insecta > Hymenoptera > Apidae > Bombus > Bombus affinis. The sequence goes on along the minus strand of NW_026108895.1, from coordinate 104,767 downwards.
TACTATATAACCTTATACGTTATAACGTAATACTATATAACGTTACACGTTGTATAGTTATAGTATACAACGATATAGCTTATATCCTAATAGTATATAACGTTACACGTTATAACGTAATACTATATAACGTTATATGTTATAACGTAATACTATATAACATTACACGTTGTATTGTAATAGTATATAACGTGGTAGGCTATAACGTAATACTGTTTAACGTTATGCGTTATAACGTAATACTATACAACGTTATACGTTGTAACGTAATTCTTTATAATGTTACACGTTATATCGTAATAGAATATAACGCTACACGTTATAACGTAATACTATATAACGTTATACGTTATAACGTAATACTATATAACGTTATACGTTATAACGTAATACTATATAACGTTATACGTTATAACGTAATACTATATAACATTATGCGTTATAACGTAATACTATATAACGTTGTACGTTATAACGTAATACTATATAACGTTGTACGTTATAACGTAATACTGTATAACGTTACACGTTGTATAGTTATAGTATATAACGTTATACGTTATATCGTAATAGTATATAACGCTATACGTTATAACGTAATACTACATAACGTTATACGTTATATCGTAATAGTATTTAACGCTATACGTTATAACGTAATACTATATAACGTTATACGTTGTATAGTTATAGTATATAACTATATAGCTTATATCGTAGTAGTATATAACGTTACACGTTATAACGTAATACTATATAACGTTATACGTTTTAACCTAATTCTTTATAACGTTATACGTTATAACGTAATACTATATTACGTTATACGTTATAACGTATTACTATATAACATTGCACGTTGTATTGCAATACTATATAACGTTACACGTTATAACGTAATACTATATAACGTTTTACGTTATATCGTAATACTACATACCTTTGTTCGTTATAACGTATTACTATATAACGTTTTACGTTGTATAGTAATAGTATATAACGTTACACGTTATAACGTAATACTATATAACGTTATACGTTATAACGTAATACTATATAACATTACACGTTGTATTGTAATAGAATATAACGCTATACGTTATAACGTAATACTATTTAACGTTATACGTTATAACGTAATACTATATAACGTTATACATTATAACATAATACTATATAACGTTTTACGTTATATCGTAATACTATATACCTTTATTCGTTATAACGTAATACTATATAACGTTTTACGTTGTATAGTAATAGTTTATAACGTTACTCGTTATAACGTAATACTATATAACGTTTTACGTTGTATAGTAATAGTTTATAACGTTACACGTTAAAACGTAATACTATATAACGTTATACGTTATAACGTAATACTATATAACGTTATACGTTATAACGTAATACTATATATTGTTATACATTATAACGTAATACTATATAACCTTACACGTTATAACGTAATACTATATAACCTTATACGTTATAACGTAATACTATATAACGTTACACGTTGTATAGTTATAGTATATAACGATATAGCTTATATCCTAATAGTATATAACGTTACACTTTATAACGTAATACTATATAACGTTATACGTTATAACGTAATACTATATAACATTACACGTTGTATTGTAATAGTATATAACGTGGTAGGCTATAACGTAATACTGTTTAACGTTATGCGTTATAACGTAATACTATACAACGTTATACGTTATAACGTAATTCTTTATAACGTTACACGTTATATCGTAATAGAATATAACGCTATACGTTATAACGTAATACTATATAATGTTATACGTTATAACGTAATACTATATAACGTTATACGTTATAACGTAATACTATATAACGTTATACGTTATAAAGTAATACTATATAACATTATGCGTTATAACGTAATACTATATAACGTTGTACGTTATAGCGTAATACTATATAACGTTATACGTTATAACGTAATACTGTATAACGTTACACGTTGTATACTTATAGTATATAACGTTATACGTTATATCGCAATAGTATATAACGCTATACGTTATAACGTAATACTACATAACGTTATACGTTATATCGTAATAGTATATAACGCAATACGTTATAACGTAATACTATATAACGTTATACGTTGTATAGTTATAGTATATAACTATATAGCTTATATCGTAATAGTATATAACGTTACGCGTTATAACGTAATACTATATAACGTTATACGTTTTAACCTAATTCTTTATAACGTTACACGTTATAACGTAATACTATATAACGTTATACGTTATAACATATTACTATATAACATTACACGTTGTATAGTTATAGTATATAACGATATAGCTTATATCCTAATAGTATATAACGTTACACGTTATAACGTAATACTATATAACGTTATATGTTATAACGTAATACTATATAACATTACACGTTGTATTGTAATAGTATATAACGTGGTAGGCTATAACGTAATACTGTTTAACGTTATGCGTTATAACGTAATACTATACAACGTTATACGTTATAACGTAATTCTTTATAACGTTACACGTTATATCGTAATAGAATATAACGCTATACGTTATAACGTAATACTATATAATGTTATACGTTATAACGTAATACTATATAACGTTATACGTTATAACGTAATAGTATATAACGTTATACGTTATAACATAATACTATATAACGTTTTACGATATATCGTAATACTATATACCTTTATGCGTTATAACGTAATACTATGTAACGTTATACGTTATATCGTAATACTATATACCTTTATGCGTTGTAACGTAATACTATATAACGTTATACGTTGTATAGTTGTAGTATATAACATTATACGTTATAACGTAATACTATATATCGTTATACGTTATAACGTAATACTATATAACCTTATACGTTATAACGTAATACTATATAACCTTATACGTTATAACGTAATACTATATAACGTTACACGTTGTATAGTTATAGTATATAACGATATAGCTTATATCCTAATAGTATATAACGTTACACGTTATAACGTAATACTATATAACGTTACACGTTGTATAGTTATAGTATATAACGATATAGCTTATATCCTAATAGTATATAACGTTACACGTTATAACGTAATACTATATAACGTTATACGTTATAACGTAATACTATATAACATTACACGTTGTATTGTAATAGTATATAACGTGGTAGGCTATAACGTAATACTGTTTAACGTTATGCGTTATAACGTAATACTATACAACGTTATACGTTATAACGTAATTCTTTATAACGTTACACGTTATATCGTAATAGAATATAACGCTATACGTTATAACGTAATACTATATAACGTTATACGTTATAACGTAATACTATATAACGTTATACGTTATAACGTAATACTATATAACGTTGTACGTTATAGCGTAATACTATATAACGTTATACGTTATAACGTAATACTGTATAACGTTACACGTTGTATAGTTATAGTATATAACGTTATACGTTATATCGCAATAGTATATAACGCTATACGTTATAACGTAATACTACATAACGTTATACGTTATATCGTAATAGTATATAACGCTATACGTTATAACGTAATACTATATAACGTTATACGTTGTATAGTTATAGTATATAACTATATAGCTTATATCGTAATAGTATATAACGTTACGCGTTATAACGTAATACTATATAACGTTATACGTTTTAACCTAATTCTTTATAACGTTACACGTTATAACGTAATACTATATAACGTTATACGTTATAACATATTACTATATAACATTACACGTTGTATTGCAATACTATATAACGTTACACGTTATAACGTAATACTATATAACGTCATACGTTATAACGTAATACTATATAACGTTATACGTTATAACGTAATACTATATAACGTTTTACGTTATATCGTAATACTACATACCTTTATTCGTTATAACGTAATACTATATAACGTTTTACGTTGTATAGTAGTAGTATATAACGTTACACGTTATAACGTAATACTATATAACGTTATACGTTGTATAGTTATAGTATATAACTATATAGCTAATATCGTAATAGTATATAACGTTACACGTTATAACGTAATACTATATAAAGTTATACTTTATAACATATTACTATATAACATTACACGTTGTATTGCAATACTATATAACGTTACACGTTATAACGTAATACTATATAACGTTATACGTTATAACGTAATACTATATAACATTACACGTTGTATTGTAATAGAATATAACGCTATACGTTATAACGTAATACTATATAACGTTTTACGTTATATCGTAATACTACATACCTTTATTCGTTATAACGTAATACTATATAACGTTTTACGTTGTATAGTAGTAGTATATAACGTTACACGTTATAACGTAATACTATATAACGTTACACGTTGTATAGTAATAGTATATAACGTTATACGTTATATCGTAATAGTATATAACGCTATGCGTTATAACGTAATACTATATAACGTTATACGTTGTACAGTAATAGTATATAACGTTACACGTTCTAACGTAATACTATATAACGTTATACGTTATAGCATATTACTATATAACATTACACGTTGTATTGCAATACTATATAACGTTACACGTTATAACGTAATACTATATAACGTTATACGTTATAACGTAATACTATATAACCTTGAAACGTTATAACGTAATACTATATAACGTTATACGTTATAACGTATTACTATATAACATTGCACGTTGTATTGGAATACTATATAACGTTACACGTTATAACGTAATGCTATATAACGTTTTACGTTATATCGTAATACTACATACCTTTATTCGTTATAACGTATTACTATATAACGTTTTACGTTGTATAGTAATAGTATATAACGTTATACGTTATATCGCAATAGTATATAACGCTATACGTTATAACGTAATACTACATAACGTTATACGTTATATCGTAATAGTATATAACGCAATACGTTATAACGTAATACTATATAACGTTATACGTTATAACGTAATACTGTATAACGTTATACGTTATAGCATATTACTATATAACATTACACGTTGTATTGCAATACTATATAACGTTACACGTTATAACGTAATACTATATAACGTTATACGTTATAACGTAATACTATATAACATTACACGTTGTATTGTAATAGAATATAACGCTATACGTTATAACGTAATACTATTTAACGTTATACGTTATAACGTAATACTATATAACGTTATACATTATAACATAATACTATATAACGTTTTACGTTATATCGTAATACTATATACCTTTATTCGTTATAACGTAATACTATATAACGTTTTACGTTGTATAGTAATAGTTTATAACGTTACTCGTTATAACGTAATACTATATAACGTTTTACGTTGTATAGTAATAGTTTATGACGTTACACGTTATAACGTAATACTATATAACGTTATACGTTATAACGTAGTACTATATAACGTTATACGTTATAACGTAATACTATATAACGTTATACGTTATAACATAATACTATATAACGTTTTACGTTATATCGTAATACTATATACCTTTATGCGTTATAACGTAGTACTATGTATCGTTATACGTTATATCGTAATACTATATACCTTTATGAGTTGTAACGTAATACTATATAACGTTATACGTTGTATAGTTATAGTATATAACATTATACGTTATAACGTAGTACTATATATCGTTATACGTTATAACGTAATACTATATAACCTTATACGTTATAACGTAATACTATATTACCTTATACGTTATAACGTAATACTATATAACGTTACACGTTGTATAGTTATAGTATATAACGATATAGCTTATATCCTAATAGTATATAACGTTACACGTTATAACATAATACTATATAACGTTATACGTTATAACATAATACTATATAACATTACACGTTGTATTGTAATAGTATATGACGTGGTAGGCTATAACGTAATACTGTTTAACGTTATGCGTTATAACGTAATACTATACAACGTTATACGTTATAACGTAATTCTTTATAACGTTACACTTTATATCGTAATAGAATATAACGCTATACGTTATAACGTAATACTATATAACGTTTTACGTTGTATAGTAATAGTTTATAACGTTACACGTTATAACGTAATACTATATAACGTTTTACTTTGTATAGTAATAGTTTATAACGTTACACGTTATAACGTAATACTATATAACGTTATACGTTATAACGTAATACTATATAACGTTATACGTTGTATAGTTATAGTATATAACGTTATACGTTATAACGTAATACTATATATCGTTATACGTTATAACGTAATACTATATAACCTTATACGTTATAACGTAATACTATATAACGTTTTACGTTATATCGTAATACTACATACCTTTATTCGTTATAACGTAATACTATATAACGTTTTACGTTGTATAGTAGTAGTATATAACGTTACACGTTATAACGTAATACTATATAACGTTATACGTTGTATAGTTATAGTATATAACTATATAGCTAATATCGTAATAGTATATAACGTTACACGTTATAACGTAATACTATATAACGTTATACGTTATAACGTAATACTATATAACGTTATACGTTATAACGTAATTCTTTATAACGTTACACGTTATATCCTAATATTATATAACGTTACACGTTATAACGTAATACTATATAACGTTATACGTTATAACGTAATACTATATAACGTTATACGTTATAACGTAATACTATATAACATTATGCGTTATAACGTAATACTATATAACGTTGTACGTCATAGCGTAATACTATATAACGTTATACGTTATATCGTAATAGTATATAACGCTATACGTTATAACGTAATACTATATAACGTTATACGTTATATCGTAATAGTATATAACGCTATACGTTATAACGTAATACTATATAACGTTATACGTTGTATAGTTATAGTATATAACTATATAGCTTATATCGTAATAGTATATAACGTTACGCGTTATATCCTAATAGTATATAACGTTACACGTTATAACGTAATACTATATAACGTTATACGTTATAACGTAATACTATATAACTTTGCACGTTATAACGTAATACTATATAACGTTATACGTTATAACGTGGTACTATATAACGTTATACGTTATAACGTAATACTATATAACGTTATACGTTATATCGTAATACTACATACCTTTATTCGTTATAACGTAATACTATATAACGTTATACGTTGTATAGTTATAGTATATAACTATATAGCTTATATCGTAATAGTATATAACGTTACACGTTATAACGTAATACTATATAACGTTATACGTTTTAACCTAATTCTTTATAACGTTACACGTTATAACGTAATACTATATAACGTTATACGTTATAACGTAATACTATATAACGTTTTACGTTATATCGTAATACTACATACCTTTATTCGTTATGACATAATACTATATAACGTTATACGTTGTACAGTAATAGTATATAACGTTACACGTTCTAACGTAATACTATATAACGTTATACGTTATAACGTAATACTATATAACGTTACACGTTGTATAGTTGTAGTATATAACGTTATACGTTATAACGTAATACTATATAACGTTATAAGTTGTATAGTTATAGTATATAACTATATAGCTTATATCGTAGTAGTATATAACGTTACACGTTATAACGTAATACTATATAACGTTATACGTTTTAACCTAATTCTTTATAACGTTATACGTTATAACGTAATACTATATTACGTTATACGTTATAACGTATTACTATATAACATTGCACGTTGTATTGCAATACTATATAACGTTACACGTTATAACGTAATACTATATAACGTTTTACGTTATATCGTAATACTACATACCTTTGTTCGTTATAACGTATTACTATATAACGTTTTACGTTGTATAGTAATAGTATATAACGTTACACGTTATAACGTAATACTATATAACGTTATACGTTATAACGTAATACTATATAACATTACACGTTGTATTGTAATAGAATATAACGCTATACGTTATAACGTAATACTATTTAACGTTATACGTTATAACGTAATACTATATAACGTTTTACGTTGTATAGTAATAGTTTATAACGTTACTCGTTATAACGTAATACTATATAACGTTATACGTTATAACGTAATACTATATAACGTTATACGTTATAACGTAATACTATATATTGTTATACATTATAACGTAATACTATATAACCTTACACGTTATAACGTAATACTATATAACCTTATACGTTATAACGTAATACTATATAACGTTACACGTTGTATAGTTATAGTATATAACGATATAGCTTATATCCTAATAGTATATAACGTTACACTTTATAACGTAATACTATATAACGTTATACGTTATAACGTAATACTATATAACATTACACGTTGTATTGTAATAGTATATAACGTGGTAGGCTATAACGTAATACTGTTTAACGTTATGCGTTATAACGTAATACTATACAACGTTATACGTTATAACGTAATTCTTTATAACGTTACACGTTATATCGTAATAGAATATAACGCTATACGTTATAACGTAATACTATATAATGTTATACGTTATAACGTAATACTATATAACGTTATACGTTATAACGTAATACTATATAACGTTATACGTTATAAAGTAATACTATATAACATTATGCGTTATAACGTAATACTATATAACGTTGTACGTTATAGCGTAATACTATATAACGTTATACGTTATAACGTAATACTGTATAACGTTACACGTTGTATACTTATAGTATATAACGTTATACGTTATATCGCTATAGTATATAACGCTATACGTTATAACGTAATACTACATAACGTTATACGTTATATCGTAATAGTATATAACGCAATACGTTATAACGTAATACTATATAACGTTATACGTTGTATAGTTATAGTATATAACTATATAGCTTATATCGTAATAGTATATAACGTTACGCGTTATAACGTAATACTATATAACGTTATACGTTTTAACCTAATTCTTTATAACGTTACACGTTATAACGTAATACTATATAACGTTATACGTTATAACATATTACTATATAACATTACACGTTGTATAGTTATAGTATATAACGATATAGCTTATATCCTAATAGTATATAACGTTACACGTTATAACGTAATACTATATAACGTTATATGTTATAACGTAATACTATATAACATTACACGTTGTATTGTAATAGTATATAACGTGGTAGGCTATAACGTAATACTGTTTAACGTTATGCGTTATAACGTAATACTATACAACGTTATACGTTATAACGTAATTCTTTATAACGTTACACGTTATATCGTAATAGAATATAACGCTATACGTTATAACGTAATACTATATAATGTTATACGTTATAACGTAATACTACATAACGTTATACGTTATAACGTAATAGTATATAACGTTATACGTTATAACATAATACTATATAACGTTTTACGATATATCGTAATACTATATACCTTTATGCGTTATAACGTAATACTATGTAACGTTATACGTTATATCGTAATACTATATACCTTTATGCGTTGTAACGTAATACTATATAACGTTATACGTTGTATAGTTGTAGTATATAACATTATACGTTATAACGTAATACTATATATCGTTATACGTTATAACGTAATACTATATAACCTTATACGTTATAACGTAATACTATATAACCTTATACGTTATAACGTAATACTATATAACGTTACACGTTGTATAGTTATAGTATATAACGATATAGCTTATATCCTAATAGTATATAACGTTACACGTTATAACGTAATACTATAGAACGTTACACGTTGTATAGTTATAGTATATAACGATATAGCTTATATCCTAATGGTATATAACGTTACACGTTATAACGTAATACTATATAACGTTATACGTTATAACGTAATACTATATAACATTACACGTTGTATTGTAATAGTATATAACGTGGTAGGCTATAGCGTAATACTGTTTAACGTTATGCGTTATAACGTAATACTATACAACGTTATACGTTATAACGTAATTCTTTATAACGTTACACGTTATATCGTAATAGAATATAACGCTATACGTTATAACGTAATACTATATAACGTTATACGTTATAACGTAATACTATATAACGTTATACGTTATAACGTAATACTATATAACGTTGTACGTTATAGCGTAATACTATATAACGTTATACGTTATAACGTAATACTGTATAACGTTACACGTTGTATAGTTATAGTATATAACGTTATACGTTATATCGCAATAGTATATAACGCTATACGTTATAACGTAATACTACATAACGTTATACGTTATATCGTAATAGTATATAACGCTATACGTTATAACGTAATACTATATAACGTTATACGTTGTATAGTTATAGTATATAACTATATAGCTTATATCGTAATAGTATATAACGTTACGCGTTATAACGTAATACTATATAACGTTATACGTTTTAACCTAATTCTTTATAACGTTACACGTTATAACGTAATACTATATAACGTTATACGTTATAACATATTACTATATAACATTACACGTTGTATTGCAATACTATATAACGTTACACGTTATAACGTAATACTATATAACGTCATACGTTATAACGTAATACTATATAACGTTATACGTTATAACGTAATACTATATAACGTTTTACGTTATATCGTAATACTACATACCTTTATTCGTTATAACGTAATACTATATAACGTTTTACGTTGTATAGTAGTAGTATATAACGTTACACGTTATAACGTAATACTATATAACGTTATACGTTGTATAGTTATAGTATATAACTATATAGCTAATATCGTAATAGTATATAACGTTACACGTTATAACGTAATACTATATAAAGTTATACTTTATAACATATTACTATATAACATTACACGTTGTATTGCAATACTATATAACGTTACACGTTATAACGTAATACTATATAACGTTATACGTTATAACGTAATACTATATAACATTACACGTTGTATTGTAATAGAATATAACGCTATACGTTATAACGTAATACTATATAACGTTTTACGTTATATCGTAATACTACATACCTTTATTCGTTATAACGTAATACTATATAACGTTTTACGTTGTATAGTAGTAGTATATAACGTTACACGTTATAACGTAATACTATATAACGTTACACGTTGTATAGTAATAGTATATAACGTTATACGTTATATCGTAATAGTATATAACGCTATGCGTTATAACGTAATACTATATAACGTTATACGTTGTACAGTAATAGTATATAACGTTACACGTTCTAACGTAATACTATATAACGTTATACGTTATAGCATATTACTATATAACATTACACGTTGTATTGCAATACTATATAACGTTACACGTTATAACGTAATACTATATAACGTTATACGTTATAACGTAATACTATATAACCTTGAAACGTTATAACGTAATACTATATAACGTTATACGTTATAACGTATTACTATATAACATTGCACGTTGTATTGGAATACTATATAACGTTACACGTTATAACGTAATGCTATATAACGTTTTACGTTATATCGTAATACTACATACCTTTATTCGTTATAACGTATTACTATATAACGTTTTACGTTGTATAGTAATAGTATATAACGTTATACGTTATATCGCAATAGTATATAACGCTATACGTTATAACGTAATACTACATAACGTTATACGTTATATCGTAATAGTATATAACGCAATACGTTATAACGTAATACTATATAACGTTATACGTTATAACGTAATACTGTATAACGTTATACGTTATAGCATATTACTATATAACATTACACGTTGTATTGCAATACTATATAACGTTACACGTTATAACGTAATACTATATAACGTTATACGTTATAACGTAATACTATATAACATTACACGTTGTATTGTAATAGAATATAACGCTATACGTTATAACGTAATACTATTTAACGTTATACGTTATAACGTAATACTATATAACGTTATACATTATAACATAATACTATATAACGTTTTACGTTATATCGTAATACTATATACCTTTATTCGTTATAACGTAATACTATATAACGTTTTACGTTGTATAGTAATAGTTTATAACGTTACTCGTTATAACGTAATACTATATAACGTTTTACGTTGTATAGTAATAGTTTATGACGTTACACGTTATAACGTAATACTATATAACGTTATACGTTATAACGTAGTACTATATATCGTTATACGTTATAACGTAATACTATATAACCTTATACGTTATAACGTAATACTATATTACCTTATACGTTATAACGTAATACTATATAACGTTACACGTTGTATAGTTATAGTATATAGCGATATAGCTTATATCCTAATAGTATATAACGTTACACGTTATAACATAATACTATATAACGTTATACGTTATAACATAATACTATATAACATTACACGTTGTATTGTAATAGTATATGACGTGGTAGGCTATAACGTAATACTGTTTAACGTTATGCGTTATAACGTAATACTATACAACGTTATACGTTATAACGTAATTCTTTATAACGTTACACTTTATATCGTAATAGAATATAACGCTATACGTTATAACGTAATACTATATAACGTTTTACGTTGTATAGTAATAGTTTATAACGTTACACGTTATAACGTAATACTATATAACGTTTTACTTTGTATAGTAATAGTTTATAACGTTACACGTTATAACGTAATACTATATAACGTTATACGTTATAACGTAATACTATATAACGTTATACGTTGTATAGTTATAGTATATAACGTTATACGTTATAACGTAATACTATATATCGTTATACGTTATAACGTAATACTATATAACCTTATACGTTATAACGTAATACTATATAACGTTTTACGTTATATCGTAATACTACATACCTTTATTCGTTATAACGTAATACTATATAACGTTTTACGTTGTATAGTAGTAGTATATAACGTTACACGTTATAACGTAATACTATATAACGTTATACGTTGTATAGTTATAGTATATAACTATATAGCTAATATCGTAATAGTATATAACGTTACACGTTATAACGTAATACTATATAACGTTATACGTTATAACGTAATACTATATAACGTTATACGTTATAACGTAATTCTCTATAACGTTACACGTTATATCCTAATATTATATAACGTTACACGTTATAACGTAATACTATATAACGTTATACGTTATAACGTAATACTATATAACGTTATACGTTATAACGTAATACTATATAACATTATGCGTTATAACGTAATACTATATAACGTTGTACGTCATAGCGTAATACTATATAACGTTATACGTTATATCGTAATAGTATATAACGCTATACGTTATAACGTAATACTATATAACGTTATACGTTATATCGTAATAGTATATAACGCTATACGTTATAACGTAATACTATATAACGTTATACGTTGTATAGTTATAGTATATAACTATATAGCTTATATCGTAATAGTATATAACGTTACGCGTTATATCCTAATAGTATATAACGTTACACGTTATAACGTAATACTATATAACGTTATACGTTATAACGTAATACTATATAACGTTACACGTTATAACGTAATACTATATAACGTTATACGTTATAACGTGGTACTATATAACGTTATACGTTATAACGTAATACTATATAACGTTATACGTTATATCGTAATACTACATACCTTTATTCGTTATAACGTAATACTATATAACGTTATACGTTGTATAGTTATAGTATATAACTATATAGCTTATATCGTAATAGTATATAACGTTACACGTTATAACGTAATACTATATAACGTTATACGTTTTAACCTAATTCTTTATAACGTTACACGTTATAACGTAATACTATATAACGTTATACGTTATAACGTAATACTATATAACGTTTTACGTTATATCGTAATACTACATACCTTTATTCGTTATGACGTAATACTATATAACGTTATACGTTGTACAGTAATAGTATATAACGTTACACGTTCTAACGTAATACTATATAACGTTATACGTTATAACGTAATACTATATAACGTTACACGTTGTATAGTTGTAGTATATAACGTTATACGTTATAACGTAATACTATATAACGTTACACGTTGTATAGTTGTAGTATATAACGTTATACGTTATAACGTAATACTATATAACGTTATACGTTATAACGTAATACTATATAACGTTATACGTTATAACGTAATACTATATAACGTTATACGTTGTATAGTTATAGTATATAACGTTATACGTTATAACGTAATACTATATATCGTTATACGTTATAACGTAATACTATATAACCTTATACGTTATAACGTAATACTATATAACCTTATACGTTATAACGTAATACTATATAACGTTACACTTTGTATAGTTATAGTATATAACGATATAGCTTATATCCTAATAGTATATAACGTTACACGTTATAGCGTAATACTATATAACGTTATACGTTATAACGTAATACTATATAACATTACACGTTGTATTGTAATAGTATATAACGTGGTAGGCTATAACGTAATACTGTTTAACGTTATGCGTTATAACGTAATACTATACAACGTTATACGTTATAACGTAATTCTTTATAACGTTACACTTTATATCGTAATAGAATATAACGCTATACGTTATAACGTAATACTATATAACGTTTTACGTTGTATAGTAATAGTTTATAACGTTACACGTTATAACGTAATACTATATAACGTTTTACTTTGTATAGTAATAGTTTATAACGTTACACGTTATAACGTAATACTATATAACGTTATACGTTATAACGTAATACTATATAACGTTATACGTTGTATAGTTATAGTATATAACGTTATACGTTATAACGTAATACTATATATCGTTATACGTTATAACGTAATACTATATAACCTTATACGTTATAACGTAATACTATATAACGTTTTACGTTATATCGTAATACTACATACCTTTATTCGTTATAACGTAATACTATATAACGTTTTACGTTGTATAGTAGTAGTATATAACGTTACACGTTATAACGTAATACTATATAACGTTATACGTTGTATAGTTATAGTATATAACTATATAGCTAATATCGTAATAGTATATAACGTTACACGTTATAACGTAATACTATATAACGTTATACGTTATAACGTAATACTATATAACGTTATACGTTATAACGTAATTCTTTATAACGTTACACGTTATATCCTAATATTATATAACGTTACACGTTATAACGTAATACTATATAACGTTATACGTTATAACGTAATACTATATAACGTTATACGTTATAACGTAATACTATATAACATTATGCGTTATAACGTAATACTATATAACGTTGTACGTCATAGCGTAATACTATATAACGTTATACGTTATATCGTAATAGTATATAACGCTATACGTTATAACGTAATACTATATAACGTTATACGTTATATCGTAATAGTATATAACGCTATACGTTATAACGTAATACTATATAACGTTATACGTTGTATAGTTATAGTATATAACTATATAGCTTATATCGTAATAGTATATAACGTTACGCGTTATATCCTAATAGTATATAACGTTACACGTTATAACGTAATACTATATAACGTTATACGTTATAACGTAATACTATATAACGTTACACGTTATAACGTAATACTATATAACGTTATACGTTATAACGTGGTACTATATAACGTTATACGTTATAACGTAATACTATATAACGTTATACGTTATATCGTAATACTACATACCTTTATTCGTTATAACGTAATACTATATAACGTTATACGTTGTATAGTTATAGTATATAACTATATAGCTTATATCGTAATAGTATATAACGTTACACGTTATAACGTAATACTATATAACGTTATACGTTTTAACCTAATTCTTTATAACGTTACACGTTATAACGTAATACTATATAACGTTATACGTTATAACGTAATACTATATAACGTTTTACGTTATATCGTAATACTACATACCTTTATTCGTTATGACGTAATACTATATAACGTTATACGTTGTACAGTAATAGTATATAACGTTACACGTTCTAACGTAATACTATATAACGTTATACGTTATAACGTAATACTATATAACGTTACACGTTGTATAGTTGTAGTATATAACGTTATACGTTATAACGTAATACTATATAACGTTACACGTTGTATAGTTGTAGTATATAACGTTATACGTTATAACGTAATACTATATAACGTTATACGTTATAACGTAATACTATATAACGTTATACGTTATAACGTAATACTATATAACGTTATACGTTGTATAGTTATAGTATATAACGTTATACGTTATAACGTAATACTATATATCGTTATACGTTATAACGTAATACTATATAACCTTATACGTTATAACGTAATACTATATAACCTTATACGTTATAACGTAATACTATATAACGTTACACGTTGTATAGTTATAGTATATAACGATATAGCTTATATCCTAATAGTATATAACGTTACACGTTATAGCGTAATACTATATAACGTTATACGTTATAACGTAATACTATATAACATTACACGTTGTATTGTAATAGTATATAACGTGGTAGGCTATAACGTAATACTGTTTAACGTTATGCGTTATAACGTAATACTATACAACGTTATACGTTATAACGTAATTCTTTATAACGTTACACGTTATATCGAAATAGAATATAACGCTATACGTTATAACGTAATACTATATAACGTTATACGTTATAACGTAATACTATATAACGTTATACGTTATAACGTAATACTATATAACATTATGCGTTATAACGTAATACTATATAACGTTGTACGTTATAGCGTAATACTATATAACGTTATACGTTATAACGTAATACTGTATAACGTTACACGTTGTATAGTTATAGTATATAACGTTATACGTTATATCGCAATAGTATATAACGCTATACGTTATAACGTAATACTACATAACGTTATACGTTATATCGTAATAGTATATAACGCTATACGTTATAACGTAATACTATATAACGTTATACGTTGTATAGTTATAGTATATAACTATATAGCTTATATCGTAATAGTATATAACGTTACGCGTTATAACGTAATACTATATAACGTTATACGTTTTAACCTAATTCTTTATAAGGTTACACGTTATAACGTAATACTATATAACGTTATACGTTATAACATATTACTATATAACATTACACGTTGTATTGCAATACTATATAACGTTACACGTTACAACGTAATACTATATAACGTTATACGTTATAACGTAATCCTATATAACGTTATACGTTATAACGTAATACTATATAACGTTTTACGTTATATCGTAATACTACATACCTTTATTCGTTATAACGTAATACTATATAACGTTTTACGTTGTATAGTAGTAGTATATAACGTTACACGTTATAACGTAATACTATATAACGTTATACGTTGTATAGTTATAGTATATAACTATATAGCTAATATCGTAATAGTATATAACGTTACACGTTATAACGTAATACTATATAACGTTATACGTTATAACGTAATACTATATAACGTTATACGTTATAACGTAATTCTTTATAACGTTACACGTTATATCCTAATATTATATAACGTTACACGTTATAACGTAATACTATATAACGTTATACGTTATAACGTAGTACTATATAACGTTATACGTTATAACGTAATACTATATAACATTATGCGTTATAACGTAATACTATATAACGTTGTACGTCATAGCGTAATACTATATAACGTTATACGTTATATCGTAATAGTATATAACGCTATACGTTATAACGTAATACTATATAACGTTATACGTTATAACGTAATACTATATAACATTATGCGTTATAACGTAATACTATATAACGTTGTACGTCATAGCGTAATACTATATAACGTTATACGTTATATCGTAATAGTATATAACGCTATACGTTATAACGTAATACTATATAACGTTATACGTTGTATAGTTATAGTATATAACTATATAGCTTATATCGTAATAGTATATAACGTTACACGTTATATCCTAATAGTATATAACGTTACACGTTATAACGTAATACTATATAACGTTATACGTTATAACGTAATACTATATAACGTTACACGTTATAACGTAATACTATATAACGTTATACGTTATAACGTGGTACTATATAACGTTATACGTTATAACGTAATACTATATAACGTTATACGTTATATCGTAATACTACACACCTTTATTCGTTATAACGTAATACTATATAACGTTATACGTTGTATAGTTATAGTATATAACTATATAGCTTATATCGTAATAGTATATAACGTTACACGTTATAACGTAATACTATATAACGTTATACGTTTTAACCTAATTCTTTATAACGTTACACGTTATAACGTAATACTATATAACGTTATACGTTATAACGTAATACTATATAACGTTTTACGTTATATCGTAATACTACATACCTTTATTCGTTATGACGTAATACTATATAACGTTATACGTTGTACAGTAATAGTATATAACGTTACACGTTCTAACGTAATACTATATAACGTTATACGTTATAACGTAATACTATATAACGTTGTACGTCATAGCGTAATACTATATAACGTTATACGTTATATCGTAATAGTATATAACGCTATACGTTATAACGTAATACTATATAACGTTATACGTTGTATAGTTATAGTATATAACTATATAGCTTATATCGTAATAGTATATAACGTTACACGTTATATCCTAATAGTATATAACCTTACACGTTATAACGTAATACTATATAACGTTACACGTTGTATAGTTATAGTATATAACGTTATACGTTATATCGTAATAGTATATAACGCTATGCGTTATAACGTAATACTGTATGACGTTATACGTTGTATCGTAATAGTATATAACGCTATACGTTATAACGTAATAGTATATAACGCTATACGTTATAACGTAATACTGTATAACGTTTTACGTTGTATAGTAATAGTATATAACGTTACACGTTATAACGTAATACTATATAACGTTATACGTTATAACGTAATACTATATAACGTTTTACGTTATATCGTAATACTATACACCTTTATTCGTTATAACGTAATACTATATAACGTTATACGTTATAACGTAATACTGTATAACGTTATACGTTATAACGTAATACTATATAACGTTTTACGTTATATCGTAATCCTATATACCTTTATGCGTTAGAACGTAATACTATGTAACGTTATACGTTATATCGTAATACTATATACCTTTATGCGTTATAACGTAATACTGTGTAACGTTATACGTTGTATGGTGACAGTATATAACGTTACACGTTATAACGTAATACTATATAACGTTACACGTTGTATAGTTATAGTATATAACGTTATACGTTATATCGTAATAGTATATAACGCTACGCGTTATAACGTAATACTATATGACGTTATACGTTGTATCGTAATAGTATATAACGCTATACGTTATAACGTAATAGTATATAACGCTATACGTTATAACGTAATACTGTATAACGTTTTACGTTGTATAGTAATAGTATATAACGTTACATGTTATAACGTAATACTATATAACATTACACGTTGTATTGTAATAGAATATAACGCTATACGTTATAACGTAATACCATATAACGTTATACGTTATAACGTAATACTCTATAACGTTATACCTTGTAACATAATACTATATAACGTTTTACGTTATATCGTAATACTATATACCTTTACTCGTTATAACGTAATACTATATAACGTTTTACGTTGTATAGTAATAGTATATAACGTTACACGTTATAACGTAATACTATATAACGTTATACGTTATAACGTAATACTATATAACGTTATACGTTATAACGTAATACTATATAACGTTATACGTTATGACATAATACTATATAACGTTTTACGTTATATCGTAATACTATATACCTTTATTCGTTATAACGTAATACTATATAACGTTACACGTTGTATAGTTATAGTATATAACGTTATACGTTATATCGTAATAGTATATAACGCTATGCGTTATAACGTAATACTATATGACGTTATACGTTGTATCGTAATAGTATATAACGCTATACGTTATAACGTAATAGTATATAACGTTACACGTTCTAACGTAATACTATATAACGTTATACGTTATAACGTAATACTATATAACGTTACACGTTGTATAGTTGTAGTATATAACGTTATACGTTATAACGTAATACTATATAACCTTATACGTTATAACGTAATACTATATAACGTTACACGTTGTATAGTTATAGTATATAACGATATAGCTTATATCCTAATAGTATATAACGTTACACGTTATAACGTAATACTATATAACGTTATACGTTATAACGTAATACTATATAACGTTATACGTTATAACGTAATACTATATAACATTATGCGTTATAACGTAATACTATATAACGTTGTACGTTATAGCGTAATACTATATAACGTTATACGTTATATCGGAATAGTATATAACGCTATACGTTATAACGTAATACTATATAACGTTATACGTTGTATAGTTATAGTATATAACTATATAGCTTATATCGTAATAGTATATAACGTTACACGTTATAACATAATACTATATAACGTTATACGTTTTAACCTAATTCTTTATAACGTTACACGTTATAACGTAATACTATATAACGTTATACGTTATAACATATTACTATATAACATTACACGCTGTATTGCAATACTATATAACGTTACACGTTATAACGTAATACTATATAACGTTATACGTTATAACGTTATACTATATAATGTTATACGTTATAACGTAATACTATATAACGTTTTACGTTATATCGTAATACTACATACCTTTATTCGTTATAACGTAATACTATATAACGTTATACGTTGTATAGTTATAGTATATAACTATATAGCTTATATCGTAATAGTATATAACGTTACACGTTATAACGTAATACTATATAACGTTATACGTTTTAACCTAATTCTTTATAACGTTACACGTTATAACGTAATACTATATAACGTTATACGTTATAACGTAATACTATATAACGTTTTACGTTATATCGTAATACTACATACCTTTATTCGTTATAACGTAATACAATATAACGTTTTACGTTATATCGTAATACTACATAACTTTATTCGTTATAACGTAATACTATATAACGTTTTACGTTATATCGTAATACTACATACCTTTATTCGTTATAACGTAATACTATATAACGTTTTACGTTGTATAGTAGTAGTATATAACGTTACACGTTATAACGTAATACTATATAACGTTATACGTTGTATAGTTATAGTATATAACTATATAGCTAATATCGTAATAGTATATAACGTTACACGTTATAACGTAATACTATATAACGTTATACGTTATAACGTAATACTATATAACGTTATACGTTATAACGTAATTCTTTATAACGTTACACGTTATATCCTAATTGTATATAACGTTACACGTTATAACGTAATACTATATAACGTTATACGTTATAACGTAATACTATATAGCGTTATACGTTATAACGTAATACTATATAACATTATGCGTTATAACGTAATACTATATAACGTTGTACGTCATAGTGTAATACTATATAACGTTATACGTTATATCGTAATAGTATATAACGCTATACGTTATAACGTAATACTATATAACGTTATACGTTATAACGTAATACTATATAACATTATGCGTTATAACGTAATACTATATAACGTTGTACGCCATAGCGTAATACTATATAACGTTATACGTTATATCGTAATAGTATATAACGCTATACGTTATAACGTAATACTATATAACGTTATACGTTGTATAGTTATAGTATATAACTATATAGCTTATATCGTAATAGTATATAACGTTACACGTTGTAACGTAATACTATATAACGTTACACGTTATAACGTAATACTATATAACGTTATACGTTATAACGTAATACTATATAACGTTACACGTTATAACGTAATACTATATAACGTTATACGTTATAACGTGGTACTATATAACGTTATACGTTATAACGTAATACTATATAACGTTTTACGTTATATCGTAATACTACATACCTTTATTCGTTAGAACGTAATACTATATAACGTTATACGTTGTATAGTTATAGTATATAACTATATTGCTTATATCGTAATAGTATATAACGTTACACGTTATAACGTAATACTATATAACGTTATACGTTTTAACCTAATTCTTTATAACGTTACACGTTATAACGTAATACTATATAACGTTATACGTCATAACGTAATACTATATAACGTTTTACGTTATATCGTAATACTACATACCTTTATTCGTTATAACGTAATACTATATAACGTTATACGTTGTACAGTAATAGTATATAACGTTACACGTTCTAACGTAATACTATATAACGTTATACGTTATAACGTAATACTATATAACGTTACACGTTGTATAGTTGTAGTATATAACGTTATACGTTATAACGTAATACTATATAACGTTATACGTTATAACGTAATACTATATAACCTTATACGTTATAACGTAATACTGTATAACGTTACACGTTGTATAGTTATAGTATATAACGATATAGCTTATATCCTAATAGTATATAACGTTACACGTTATAACGTAATACTATATAACGTTATACGTTATAACGTAATACTATATAACGTTTTACGTTGTATAGTAATAGTTTATAACGTTACACGTTATTACGTAATACTATATAACGTTATTCGTTATAACGTAATACTATATAACGTTATACGTTATAACGTAATACTATATAACGTTATACGTTATAACATAATACTATATAACGTTTTACGTTATATCGTAATACTATATACCTTTATGCGTTATAACGTAATACTATGTAACGTTATACGTTATATCGTAATACTATATACCTTTATGCGTTATAACGTAATACTATATAACGTTATACGTTATAAGGTAATACTATATAACATTATGCGTTATAACGTAATACTATATATCGTTGTACGTTATAGCGTAATACTATATAACGTTATACGTTATAACGTAGTACTATATAACGTTATACGTTGTATAGTTATAGTATATAACTACATAGCTTATATCGTAATAGTATATAACGTTACACGTTATAACATAATACTATATAACGTTATACGTTTTAACCTAATTCTTTATAACGTTACACGTTATAACGTAATACTATATAACGTTATACGTTATAACATATTACTATATAACATTACACGCTGTATTGCAATACTATATAACGTTACACGTTATAACGTAATACTATATAACGTTATACGTTATAACGTGATACTATATAACGTTATACGTTATAACGTAATACTATATAACGTTTTACGTTATATCGTAATACTACATACCTTTATTCGTTATAACGTAATACTATATAACGTTATACGTTGTATAGTTATAGTATATAACTATATAGCTTATATCGTAATAGTATATAACGTTACACGTTATAACGTAATACTATATGACGTTATACGTTTTAACCTAATTCTTTATAACGTTACACGTTATAACGTAATACTATATAACGTTATACGTTATAACGTAATACTATATAACGTTTTACGTTATATCGTAATACTACATACCTTTATTCGTTATAACGTAATACTATATAACGTTTTACGTTGTATAGTAATAGTATATAACGTTACACGTTATAACGTAATACTATATAACGTTATACGTTGTATCGTAATAGTATATAACGCTATACGTTATAACGTAATAGTATATAACGTTACACGTTCTAACGTAATACTATATAACGTTATACGTTATAACGTAATACTATATAACGTTACACGTTGTATAGTTGTAGTATATAACGTTATACGTTATAACGTAATACTATATAACCTTATACGTTATAACGTAATACTATA
Source organism: Bombus affinis (assembly GCF_024516045.1). Taxonomy (NCBI): domain Eukaryota; kingdom Metazoa; phylum Arthropoda; class Insecta; order Hymenoptera; family Apidae; genus Bombus; species Bombus affinis. Next base: position 80,458 of record NW_026108895.1, on the reverse strand, counting down.
TAACGTTACACGTTGTATAGTTATAGTATATAACGATATAGCTTATATCCTAATAGTATATAACGTTACACGTTATAACGTAATACTATATAACGTTATACGTTATAACGTAATACTATATAACGTTATACGTTATAACGTAATACTATATAACATTATGCGTTATAACGTAATACTATATAACGTTGTACGTTATAGCGTAATACTATATAACGTTATACGTTATATCGGAATAGTATATAACGCTATACGTTATAACGTAATACTATATAACGTTATACGTTGTATAGTTATAGTATATAACTATATAGCTTATATCGTAATAGTATATAACGTTACACGTTATAACATAATACTATATAACGTTATACGTTTTAACCTAATTCTTTATAACGTTACACGTTATAACGTAATACTATATAACGTTATACGTTATAACATATTACTATATAACATTACACGCTGTATTGCAATACTATATAACGTTACACGTTATAACGTAATACTATATAACGTTATACGTTATAACGTTATACTATATAATGTTATACGTTATAACGTAATACTATATAACGTTTTACGTTATATCGTAATACTACATACCTTTATTCGTTATAACGTAATACTATATAACGTTATACGTTGTATAGTTATAGTATATAACTATATAGCTTATATCGTAATAGTATATAACGTTACACGTTATAACGTAATACTATATAACGTTATACGTTTTAACCTAATTCTTTATAACGTTACACGTTATAACGTAATACTATATAACGTTATACGTTATAACGTAATACTATATAACGTTTTACGTTATATCGTAATACTACATACCTTTATTCGTTATAACGTAATACAATATAACGTTTTACGTTATATCGTAATACTACATAACTTTATTCGTTATAACGTAATACTATATAACGTTTTACGTTATATCGTAATACTACATACCTTTATTCGTTATAACGTAATACTATATAACGTTTTACGTTGTATAGTAGTAGTATATAACGTTACACGTTATAACGTAATACTATATAACGTTATACGTTGTATAGTTATAGTATATAACTATATAGCTAATATCGTAATAGTATATAACGTTACACGTTATAACGTAATACTATATAACGTTATACGTTATAACGTAATACTATATAACGTTATACGTTATAACGTAATTCTTTATAACGTTACACGTTATATCCTAATTGTATATAACGTTACACGTTATAACGTAATACTATATAACGTTATACGTTATAACGTAATACTATATAACGTTATACGTTATAACGTAATACTATATAACATTATGCGTTATAACGTAATACTATATAACGTTGTACGTCATAGTGTAATACTATATAACGTTATACGTTATATCGTAATAGTATATAACGCTATACGTTATAACGTAATACTATATAACGTTATACGTTATAACGTAATACTATATAACATTATGCGTTATAACGTAATACTATATAACGTTGTACGCCATAGCGTAATACTATATAACGTTATACGTTATATCGTAATAGTATATAACGCTATACGTTATAACGTAATACTATATAACGTTATACGTTGTATAGTTATAGTATATAACTATATAGCTTATATCGTAATAGTATATAACGTTACACGTTGTAACGTAATACTATATAACGTTACACGTTATAACGTAATACTATATAACGTTATACGTTATAACGTAATACTATATAACGTTACACGTTATAACGTAATACTATATAACGTTATACGTTATAACGTGGTACTATATAACGTTATACGTTATAACGTAATACTATATAACGTTTTACGTTATATCGTAATACTACATACCTTTATTCGTTAGAACGTAATACTATATAACGTTATACGTTGTATAGTTATAGTATATAACTATATTGCTTATATCGTAATAGTATATAACGTTACACGTTATAACGTAATACTATATAACGTTATACGTTTTAACCTAATTCTTTATAACGTTACACGTTATAACGTAATACTATATAACGTTATACGTCATAACGTAATACTATATAACGTTTTACGTTATATCGTAATACTACATACCTTTATTCGTTATAACGTAATACTATATAACGTTATACGTTGTACAGTAATAGTATATAACGTTACACGTTCTAACGTAATACTATATAACGTTATACGTTATAACGTAATACTATATAACGTTACACGTTGTATAGTTGTAGTATATAACGTTATACGTTATAACGTAATACTATATAACGTTATACGTTATAACGTAATACTATATAACCTTATACGTTATAACGTAATACTGTATAACGTTACACGTTGTATAGTTATAGTATATAACGATATAGCTTATATCCTAATAGTATATAACGTTACACGTTATAACGTAATACTATATAACGTTATACGTTATAACGTAATACTATATAACGTTTTACGTTGTATAGTAATAGTTTATAACGTTACACGTTATTACGTAATACTATATAACGTTATTCGTTATAACGTAATACTATATAACGTTATACGTTATAACGTAATACTATATAACGTTATACGTTATAACATAATACTATATAACGTTTTACGTTATATCGTAATACTATATACCTTTATGCGTTATAACGTAATACTATGTAACGTTATACGTTATATCGTAATACTATATACCTTTATGCGTTATAACGTAATACTATATAACGTTATACGTTATAAGGTAATACTATATAACATTATGCGTTATAACGTAATACTATATATCGTTGTACGTTATAGCGTAATACTATATAACGTTATACGTTATAACGTAGTACTATATAACGTTATACGTTGTATAGTTATAGTATATAACTACATAGCTTATATCGTAATAGTATATAACGTTACACGTTATAACATAATACTATATAACGTTATACGTTTTAACCTAATTCTTTATAACGTTACACGTTATAACGTAATACTATATAACGTTATACGTTATAACATATTACTATATAACATTACACGCTGTATTGCAATACTATATAACGTTACACGTTATAACGTAATACTATATAACGTTATACGTTATAACGTGATACTATATAACGTTATACGTTATAACGTAATACTATATAACGTTTTACGTTATATCGTAATACTACATACCTTTATTCGTTATAACGTAATACTATATAACGTTATACGTTGTATAGTTATAGTATATAACTATATAGCTTATATCGTAATAGTATATAACGTTACACGTTATAACGTAATACTATATGACGTTATACGTTTTAACCTAATTCTTTATAACGTTACACGTTATAACGTAATACTATATAACGTTATACGTTATAACGTAATACTATATAACGTTTTACGTTATATCGTAATACTACATACCTTTATTCGTTATAACGTAATACTATATAACGTTTTACGTTGTATAGTAATAGTATATAACGTTACACGTTATAACGTAATACTATATAACGTTATACGTTGTATAGTTATAGTATATAACTATATAGCTAATATCGTAATAGTATATAACGTTACACGTTATAACGTAATACTATATAACGTTATACGTTTTAACCTAATTCTTTATAACGTTACACGTTATAACGTAATACTATATAACGTTACACGTTGTATAGTAATAGTATATAAAGTTATACGTTATATCGTAATAGTATATAACGCTATGCGTTATAACGTAATACTATATAACGTTATACGTTATAACGTAATACTATATAACGTTATACGTTATAACGTAATACTATATAACGTTTTACGTTATATCGTAATACTACATACCTTTATTCGTTATAACGTAATACTATATAACGTTTTACGTTGTATAGTAGTAGTATATAACGTTACACGTTATAACGTAATACTATATAACGTTATACGTTATAACGTAATACTATATAACGTTATACGTTATAACGTAATACTATATAACATTATGCGTTATAACGTAATACTATATAACGTTGTACGTCATAGCGTAATACTATATAACGTTATACGTTATATCGTAATAGTATATAACGCTATACGTTATAACGTAATACTATATAACGTTATACGTTATAACGTAATACTATATAACATTATGCGTTATAACGTAATACTATATAACGTTTTACGTCATAGCGTAATACTATATAACGTTATACGTTATATCGTAATAGTATATAACGCTATACGTTATAACGTAATACTATATAACGTTATACGTTGTATAGTTATAGTGTATAACTATATAGCTTATATCGTAATAGTATATAACGTTACACGTTATAACGTAATACTATATAACGTTACACGTTATAACGTAATACTATATAACGTTATACGTTATAACGTAATACTATATAACGTTACACGTTATAACGTAATACTATATAACGTTATACGTTATAACGTGGTACTATATAACGTTATACGTTATAACGTAATACTATATAACGTTTTAAGTTATATCGTAATACTACATACCTTTATTCGTTCTAACGTAATACTATATAACGTTATACGTTATAACGTAATACTATATAACCTTACACGTTGTATAGTTGTAGTATATAACGTTATACGTTATAACGTAATACTATATAACGTTATACGTTATAACGTAATACTATATAACCTTATACGTTATAACGTAATACTATATAACGTTACACGTTGTATAGTTATAGTATATAACGATATAGCTTATATCCTAATAGTATATAACGTTACACGTTATAACGTAATACTATATAACGTTATACGTTATAACGTAATACTATATAACGTTTTACGTTGTATAGTAATAGTTTATAACGTTACACGTTATTACGTAATACTATATAACGTTATTCGTTATAACGTAATACTATATAACGTTATACGTTATAACGTAATACTATATAACGTTATACGTTATAACATAATACTATATAACGTTTTACGTTATATCGTAATACTATATACCTTTATGCGTTATAACGTAATACTATGTAACGTTATACGTTATATCGTAATACTATATACCTTTATGCGTTATAACGTAATACTATATAACGTTATACGTTATAAGGTAATACTATATAACATTATGCGTTATAACGTAATACTATATAACGTTGTACGTTATAGCGTAATACTATATAACGTTATACGTTATAACGTAATACTATATAACGTTACACGTTGTATAGTTATAGTATATAACGTTATACGTTATATCCTAATAGTATATAACGCTATACGTTATAACCTAATACTACATAACGTTATACGTTATAACGTAATACTATATAACGTTATACGTTATAACGTAATACTATATAACGTTATACGTTATAACATAATACTATATAACGTTTTACGTTATATCGTAATACTATATACCTTTATGCGTTATAACGTAATACTATGTAACGTTATACGTTATATCGTAATACTATATACCTTTATGCGTTATAACGTAATACTATGTAACGTTATACGTTGTATGGTAACAGTATATAACGTTACACGTTATAACGTAATACTATATAACGTTACACGTTATAACGTAATACTATATAACGTTACACGTTGTATAGTTATAGTATATAACGTTATACGTTATATCGTAATAGTATATAACGCTATGCGTTATAACGTAATACTATATGACGTTATACGTTGTATCGTAATAGTATATAACGCTATACGTTATAACGTAATAGTATATAACGCTATACGTTATAACGCAATACTGTATAACGTTTTACGTTGTATAGTAATAGTATATAACGTTATACGTTATAACGTAATACTATATAACGTTATACGTTATAACGTAATACTATATAACGTTTTACGTTATATCGTAATACTATACACCTTTATTCGTTATAACGTAATACTATATAACGTTATACGTTATAACGTAATACTGTATAACGTTATACGTTATAACATAATACTATATAACGTTTTACGTTCTATCGTAATACTATATACCTTTATGCGTTAGAACGTAATACTATGTAACGTTATACGTTATATCGTAATACTATATACCTTTATGCGTTATAACGTAATACTATGTAACGTTATACGTTGTATGGTGACAGTATATAACGTTACACGTTATAACGTAATACTATATAACGTTACACGTTGTATAGTTATAGTATATAACGTTATACGTTATATCGTAATAGTATATAACGCTACGCGTTATAACGTAATACTATATGACGTTATACGTTGTATCGTATTAGTATATAACGCTATAAGTTATAACGTAATAGTATATAACGCTATACGTTATAACGTAATACTGTATAACGTTTTACGTTGTATAGTAATAGTATATAACGTTACATGTTATAACGTAATACTATATAACATTACACGTTGTATTGTAATAGAATATAACGCTATACGTTATAACGTAATACCATATAACGTTATACGTTATAACGTAATACTCTATAACGTTATACCTTATAACATTATACTATATAACGTTTTACGTTATATCGTAATACTATATACCTTTATTCGTTATAACGTAATACTATATAACGTTTTACGTTGTATAGTAATAGTATATAACGTTACACGTTATAACGTAATACTATATAACGTTATACGTTATAACGTAATACTATATAACGTTATACGTTATAACGTAATACTATATAACGTTATACGTTATGACATAATACTATATAACGTTTTACGTTATATCGTAATACTATATACCTTTATGCGTTATAACGTAATACTATGTAACGTTATACGTTGTATGGTGACAGTATATAACGTTACACGTTATAACGTAATACTATATAACGTTACACGTTGTATAGTTATAGTATATAACGTTATACGTTATATCGTAATAGTATATAACGCTATGCGTTATAACGTAATACTATATGACGTTATACGTTGTATCGTAATAGTATATAACGCTATACGTTATAACGTAATAGTATATAACATTACACGTTCTAACGTAATACTATATAACGTTATACGTTATAACGTAATACTATATAACGTTACACGTTGTATAGTTGTAGTATATAACGTTATACGTTATAACGTAATACTATACAACCTTATACGTTATAACGTAATACTATATAACGTTACACGTTGTACAGTTATAGTATATAACGATATAGCTTATATCCTAATAGTATATAACGTTACACGTTATAACGTAATACTATATAACGTTATACGTTATAACGTAATACTATATAACGTTATACGTTATAACGTAATACTATATAACATTATGCGTTATAACGTAATACTATATAACGTTGTACGTTATAGCGTAATACTATATAACGTTATACGTTATATCGTAATAGTATATAACGCTATACGTTATAACGTAATACTATATAACGTTATACGTTGTATAGTTATAGTATATAACTATATAGCTTATATCGTAATATTATATAACGTTACACGTTATAACATAATACTATATAACGTTATACGTTTTAACCTAATTCTTTATAACGTTACACGTTATAACGTAATACTATATAACGTTATACGTTATAACATATTACTATATAACATTACACGCTGTATTGCAATACTATATAACGTTACACGTTATAACGTAATACTATATAACGTTATACGTTATAACGTGATACTATATAACGTTATACGTTATAACGTAATACTATATAACGTTTTACGTTATATCGTAATACTACATACCTTTATTCGTTATAACGTAATACTATATAACGTTATACGTTGTATAGTTATAGTATATAACTATATAGCTTATATCGTAATAGTATATAACGTTACACGTTATAACGTAATACTATATAACGTTATACGTTTTAACCTAATTCTTTATAACGTTACACGTTATAACGTAATACTATATAACGTTATACGTTATAACGTAATACTATATAACGTTTTACGTTATATCGTAATACTACATACCTTTATTCGTTATAACGTAATACTATATAACGTTTTACGTTGTATAGTAATAGTTTATAACGTTACACGTTATAACGTAATACTATATAACGTTTTACGTTGTATAGTAATAGTTTATAACGTTACACGTTATAACGTAATACTATATAACGTTATACGTTATAACGTAATACTATATAACGTTATACGTTATAACGTAATACTATATAACGTTATACGTTATAACGTAATACTATATAACGTTATACGTTATAACGTAATACTATATAACGTTATACGTTATAACATATTACTATATAACATTACACGTTCTATTGCAATACTATATAATGTTACAAGTTATAACGTAATACTATATAACGTTATACGTTATAACGTAATACTATATAACGTTATACGTTATAACGTAATACTATATAACGTTACACGTTGTATAGTTGTAGTATATAACGTTATACGTTATAACGTAATACTATACAACCTTATACGTTATAACGTAATACTATATAACGTTACACGTTGTATAGTTATAGTATATAACGATATAGCTTATATCCTAATAGTATATAACGTTACACGTTATAACGTAATACTATATAACGTTATACGTTATAACGTAATACTATATAACGTTACACGTTGTATAGTTATAGTATATAACGATATAGCTTATATCCTAATAGTATATAACGTTACACGTTATAACGTAATACTATATAACGTTATACGTTATAACATAATACTATATAACGTTTTACGTTATATCGTAATACTATATACCTTTATGCGTTATAACGTAATACTATGTAACGTTATACGTTATATCGTAATACTATATACCTTTATGCGTTATAACGTAATACTATATAACGTTATACGTTGTATAGTTATAGTATATAACGTTATACGTTATAACGTAATACTATATATCGTTATACGTTATAACGTAATACTATATAACCTTATACGTTATAACGTAATACTATATAACCTTATACGTTATAACGTAATACTATATAACGTTATACGTTATAACGTAATACTATATAACATTATGCGTTATAACGTAATACTATATAACGTTGTACGTCATAGCGTAATACTATATAACGTTATACGTTATAACGTAATACTGTATAACGTTACACGTTGTATAGTTATAGTATATAACGTTATACGTTATATCGCAATAGTATATAACGCTATACGTTATAACGTAATACTACATAACGTTATACGTTATATCGTAATAGTATATAACGCTATACGTTATAACGTAATACTATATAACGTTATACGTTGTATAGTTATAGTATATAACTATATAGCTTATATCGTAATAGTATACAACGTTACACGTTATAACGTAATACTATATAACGTTATACGTTTTAACCTAATTCTTTATAACGTTACACGTTATAACGTAATACTATATAACGTTATACGTTATAACATATTACTATATAACATTACACGTTCTATTGCAATACTATATAATGTTACACGTTATAACGTAATACTATATAACGTTATACGTTATAACGTAATACTATATAACGTTATACGTTATAACGTAATACTATATAACGTTATACGTTATAACGTAATACTATATAACGTTTTACGTTATATCGTAATACTACATACCTTTATTCGTTATTACGTATTACTATATAACGTTTTACGTTGTATAGTAATAGTATATAACGTTACACGTTATAACGTAATACTATATAACGTTATACGTTATAACGTAATACTATATAACGTTTTACGTTATATCGTAATAGTATATAACGCTATACGTTATAACGTAATACTATATAACGTTATACGTTGTATAGTTATAGTATATAACTATATAGCTTATATCGTAATAGTATACAACGTTACACGTTATAACGTAATACTATATAACGTTATACGTTTTAACCTAATTCTTTATAACGTTACACGTTATAACGTAATACTATATAACGTTATACGTTATAACATATTACTATATAACATTACACGTTCTATTGCAATACTATATAATGTTACACGTTATAACGTAATACTATATAACGTTATACGTTATAACGTAATACTATATAACGTTATACGTTATAACGTAATACTATATAACGTTTTACGTTATATCGTAATACTACATACCTTTATTCGTTATTACGTATTACTATATAACGTTTTACGTTGTATAGTAATAGTATATAACGTTACACGTTATAACGTAATACTATATAACGTTATACGTTATAACGTAATACTATATAACGTTTTACGTTATATCGTAATACTATATACCTTTATTCGTTATAACGTAATACTATATAACGTTTTACGTTGTATAGTAGTAGTATATAACGTTACACGTTATAACGTAATACTATATAACGTTATACGTTGTATAGTTATAGTATATAACTATCTAGCTAATATCGTAATAGTATATAACGTTACACGTTATAACGTAATACTATATAACGTTATACGTTTTAACCTAATTCTTTATAACGTTACACGTTATAACGTAATACTATATAACGTTATACGTTATAACATATTACTATATAACATTACACGCTGTATTGCAATACTATATAACGTTACACGTTATAACGTAATACTATATAACGTTATACGTTTTAACCTAATTCTTTATAACGTTACACGTTATAACGTAATACTATATAACGTTATACGTTATAACATATTACTATATAACATTACACGCTGTATTGCAATACTATATAACGTTATACGTTATAACGTAATACTATATAACGTTATACGTTATAACGTAATACTATATAACATTATGCGTTATAACGTAATACTATATAACGTTGTACGTTATAGCGTAATACTATATAACGTTATACGTTATATCGTAATAGTATATACCTTTATTCGTTATAACGTAATACTATATAACGTTTTACGTTGTATAGTAGTAGTATATAACGTTACACGTTATAACGTAATACTATATAACGTTATACGTTGTATAGTTATAGTATATAACTATATAGCTAATATCGTAATAGTATATAATGTTACACGTTATAACGTAATACTATATAACGTTATACGTTATAACGTGATACTATATAACGTTATACGTTATAACGTAATACTATGTAACGTTTTACGTTATATCGTAATACTACATACCTTTATTCGTTATAACGTAATACTATATAACGTTACACGTTGTATAGTTATAGTATATAACGATATAGCTTATATCCTAATAGTATATAACGTTACACGTTATAACGTAATACTATATAACGTTATACGTTATAACGTAATACTATATAACGTTTTACGTTGAATAGTAATAGTTTATAACGTTACACGTTATAACGTAATACCATATAACGTTATACGTTATAACGTAATACTATATAACATTATGCGTTATAACGTAATACTATATAACGTTGTACGTTATAGCGTAATACTACATACCTTTATTCGTTCTAACGTAATACTATATAACGTTATACGTTATAACGTAATACTATATAACGTTACACGTTGTATAGTTGTAGTATATAACGTTATACGTTATAACGTAATACTATATAACGTTATACGTTATAACGTAATACTATATAACGTTACACGTTGTATAGTTATAGTATATAACGATATAGCTTATATCCTAATAGTATATAACGTTACACGTTATAACGTAATACTATATAACGTTATACGTTATAACGTAATACTATATAACGTTTTACGTTGTATAGTAATAGTTTATAACGTTACACGTTATTACGTAATACTATATAACGTTATTCGTTATAACGTAATACTATATAACGTTATACGTTATAACGTAATACTATATAACGTTATACGTTATAACATAATACTATATAACGTTTTACGTTATATCGTAATACTATATACCTTTATGCGTTATAACGTAATACTATGTAACGTTATACGTTATATCGTAATACTATATACCTTTATGCGTTATAACGTAATACTATATAACGTTATACGTTATAAGGTAATACTATATAACGTTACACGTTGTATAGTTATAGTATATAACGTTATACGTTATATCCTAATAGTATATAACGCTATACGTTATAACCTAATACTACATAACGTTATACGTTATAACGTAATACTATATAACGTTATACGTTATAACGTAATACTATATAACGTTATACGTTATAACATAATACTATATAACGTTTTACGTTATATCGTAATACTATATACCTTTATGCGTTATAACGTAATACTATGTAACGTTATACGTTATATCGTAATACTATATACCTTTATGCGTTATAACGTAATACTATGTAACGTTATACGTTGTATGGTAACAGTATATAACGTTACACGTTATAACGTAATACTATATAACGTTACACGTTATAACGTAATACTATATAACGTTACACGTTGTATAGTTATAGTATATAACGTTATACGTTATATCGTAATAGTATATAACGCTATGCGTTATAACGTAATACTATATGACGTTATACGTTGTATCGTAATAGTATATAACGCTATACGTTATAACGTAATAGTATATAACGCTATACGTTATAACGTAATACTGTATAACGTTTTACGTTGTATAGTAATAGTTCATAACGTTACACGTTATTACGTAATACTATATAACGTTATTCGTTATAACGTAATACTATATAACGTTATACGTTATAACGTAATACTATATAACGTTTTACGTTATATCGTAATACTATACACCTTTATTCGTTATAACGTAATACTATATAACATTACACGTTGTATTGTAATAGAATATAACGCTATACGTTATAACGTAATACCATATAACGTTATACGTTATAACGTAATACTCTATAACGTTATACCTTATAACATTATACTATATAACGTTTTACGTTATATCGTAATACTATATACCTTTATTCGTTATAACGTAATACTATATAACGTTTTACGTTGTATAGTAATAGTATAAAACGTTACACGTTATAACGTAATACTATATAACGTTATACGTTATAACGTAATACTATATAACGTTATACGTTATAACGTAATACTATATAACGTTATACGTTATGACATAATACTATATAACGTTTTACGTTATATCGTAATACTATATACCTTTATGCGTTATAACGTAATACTATGTAACGTTATACGTTGTATGGTGACAGTATATAACGTTACACGTTATAACGTAATACTATATAACGTTACACGTTGTATAGTTATAGTATATAACGTTATACGTTATATCGTAATAGTATATAACGCTATGCGTTATAACGTAATACTATATGACGTTATACGTTGTATCGTAATAGTATATAACGCTATACGTTATAACGTAATAGTATATAACGTTACACGTTCTAACGTAATACTATATAACGTTATACGTTATAACGTAATACTATATAACGTTACACGTTGTATAGTTGTAGTATATAACGTTATACGTTATAACGTAATACTATACAACCTTATACGTTATAACGTAATACTATATAACGTTACACGTTGTATAGTTATAGTATATAACGATATAGCTTATATCCTAATAGTATATAACGTTACACGTTATAACGTAATACTATATAACGTTATACGTTATAACGTAATACTATATAACGTTATACGTTATAACGTAATACTATATAACATTATGCGTTATAACGTAATACTATATAACGTTGTACGTTATAGCGTAATACTATATAACGTTATACGTTATATCGTAATAGTATATAACGCTATACGTTATAACGTAATACTATATAACGTTATACGTTGTATAGTTATAGTATATAACTATATAGCTTATATCGTAATAGTATATAACGTTACACGTTATAACATAATACTATATAACGTTATACGTTTTAACCTAATTCTTTATAACGTTACACGTTATAACGTAATACTATATAACGTTATACGTTATAACATATTACTATATAACATTACACGCTGTATTGCAATACTATATAACGTTACACGTTATAACGTAATACTATATAACGTTATACGTTATAACGTGATACTATATAACGTTATACGTTATAACGTAATACTATATAACGTTTTACGTTATATCGTAATACTACATACCTTTATTCGTTATAACGTAATACTATATAACGTTATACGTTGTATAGTTATAGTATATAACTATATAGCTTATATCGTAATAGTATATAACGTTACACGTTATAACGTAATACTATATAACGTTATACGTTTTAACCTAATTCTTTATAACGTTACACGTTATAACGTAATACTATATAACGTTATACGTTTTAACCTAATTCTTTATAATGTTACACGTTATAACGTAATACTATATAACGTTACACGTTGTATAGTAATAGTATATAAAGTTATACGTTATATCGTAATAGTATATAACGCTATGCGTTATAACGTAATACTATATAACGTTATACGTTGTATAGTTATAGTATATAACTATATAGCTAATATCGTAATAGTATATAACGTTACACGTTCTAACGTAATACTATATAACGTTATACGTTATAACGTAATACTATATAACGTTACACGTTGTATAGTTGTAGTATATAACGTTATACGTTATAACGTAATACTATATAACGTTATACGTTATAACGTAATACTATATAACCTTATACGTTATAACGTAATACTATATAACGTTACACGTTGTATAGTTATAGTATATAACGATATAGCTTATATCCTAATAGTATATAACGTTACACGTTATAACGTAATACTATATAACGTTATACGTTATAACGTAATACTATATAACGGTTTACGTTGTATAGTAATAGTTTATAACGTTACACGTTATAACGTAATACTATATAACGTTATACGTTATAACGTAATACTATATAACGTTATACGTTATAACGTAATACTATATAACGTTATACGTTATAACGTAATACTATATAACGTTTTACGTTGTATAGTAATAGTTTATAACGTTACACGTTATAACGTAATACTATATAACGTTATACGTTATAACGTAATACTATATAACGTTATACGTTATAACGTAATACTATATAACGTTATACGTTATATCGTAATACTATATAACGTTATACGTTATATCGTAATACTATATAACGTTTTACGTTATATCGTAATACTATATACCTTTATGCGTTAGAACGTAATACTATGTAACGTTATACGTTATATCGTAATAGTATATAACGCTATGCGATATAACGTAATACTATATGACGTTATACGTTGTATCGTAATAGTATATAACGCTATACGTTATAACGTAATACTGTATATCGTTTTACGTTGTATAGTAATAGTATATAACGTTACACGTTATAACGTAATACTATATAACGTTATACGTTATAACGTAATACTATATAACGTTATACGTTATAACGTAATACTATATAACGTTATACGTTATAACATAATACTATATAACGTTTTACGTTATATCGTAATACTATATACCTTTATGCGTTAGAACGTAATACTATGTAACGTTATACGTTGTATGGTAACAGTATATAACGTTACACGTTATAACGTAATACTATATAACGTTACACGTTGTATAGTTATAGTATATAACGTTATACGTTATATCGTAATAGTATATAACGCTATGCGTTATAACGTAATACTATATGACGTTATACGTTGTATCGTAATAGTATATAACGCTATACGTTATAACGTAATACTGTATAACGATTTACGTTGTATAGTAATAGTATATAACGATACACGTTATAACGTAATACTATATAACGTTATACGTTATAACGTAATACTATATAACGTTTTACGTTATATCGTAATACTATATACCTTTATGCGTTAGAACGTAATACTATGTAACGTTATACGTTGTATGGTAACAGTATATAACGTTACACGTTATAACGTAATACTATATAACGTTACGCGTTGTATAGTTATAGTATATAACGTTATACGTTATATCGTAATAGTATATAACGCTATACGTTATAACGTAATAGTATATAACGCTATACGTTATAAAGTAATACTATATAACGTTATACGTTATAACGTAATACTATATAACGTTATACGTTATGACATAATACTATATAACGTTTTACGTTATATCGTAATACTATATACCTTTATGCGTTATAACGTAATACTATGTAAAGTTATACGTTATATCGTAATACTATATACCTTTATGCGTTGTAACGTAATACTATGTAACGTTATACGTTGTATGGTAACAGTATATAACGTTACACGTTATAACGTAATACTATATAACGTTATACGTTGTATAGTAATAGTATATAACGTTACACTTTCTAACGTAATACTATATAACGTTACACTTTCTAACGTAATACTATATAACGTTATACGTTATAACGTAATACTATATACCTTTATTCGTTATAACGTAATACTATATAACGTTTTACGTTGTATAGTAATAGTATATAACGTTATACGTTATATCGTAATAGTATATAACGCTATGCGTTATAACGTAATACTATATAACGTTATACGTTGTATCGTAATAGTATATAACGCTATACGTTATAACGTAATAGTATATAACGCTATACGTTATAAAGTAATACTATATAACGTTATACGTTATATCGTAATAGTATATAACGCTATACGTTATAACGTAATACTATATAACGTTATACGTTATAACGTAATACTACATAACGTTATACGTTATATCGTAATAGTATATAACGTTGTACGTTATAACGTAATACTATATAACGTTATACGATGTGTTGTAATACTATATAACGTTATACGTTATAACGTAATACTATATAATGTTATACGTTATAACGTAATACTATATAACGTTATACGTTATAACGTAATACTATATAACGTTATACGTTATAACGTAATACTATATAACGTTATACGTTATAACGTAATACTATATAACGTTATACGTTATAACATAATACTATATAACGTTTTACGTTATATCGTAATACTATATACCTTTATTCGTTATAACGTAATACTATATAACGTTATACGTTGTATGGTAACACTATATAACGTTACACGTTATAACGTAATACTATATAACGTTACACGTTGTATAGTAATAGTATATAACGTTATACGTTATATCGTAATAGTATATAACGCTATGCGTTATAACGTAATACTATATAACGTTGTACGTTGTATAGTAATAGTATATAACGTTATACGTTATAACGTAATACTACATAACGTTATACGTTATATCGTAATAGTATATAACGTTGTACGTTATAACGTCATACTATATAACGTTATACGTTGTGTTGTAATACTATATAACGTTATACGTTATAACGTAATACTATATAACGTTATACGTTATAACGTAATACTATATAACGTTATACGTTATATCGTAATAGTATATAACGCTATGCGTTATAACGTAATACTATATAACGTTATACGTTGTATAGTAATAGTATATAACGTTACACCTTCTAACGTAATACTATATAACGTTATACGTTATAACGTAATACTATATAACGTTACACGTTGTATAGTAATTGTATATAACGTTATACGTTATATCGTAATAGTATATAACGCTATACGTTATAACGTAATACTATATAACATTACACGTTGTATTGTAATAGTATATAACGTGGTAGGCTATAACGTAATACTGTTTAACGTTATACGTTATAACGTAATACTATACAACGTTATACGTTATAACGTAATTCTTTATAACGTTACACGTTATATCGTAATAGAATATAACGCTATACGTTATAACGTAATACTATATAACGTTATACGTTATAACGTAATACTATATAACGTTATACACTATAACATAATACTATATAACGTTTTACATTATATCGTAATACTATATACCTTTATTCGTTATAACGTAATACTATATAACGTTATACGTTGTATGGTAACAGTATATAACGTTACACGTTATAACGTAATACTATATAACGTTATACGTTGTATAGTAATAGTATATAACGTTACACGTTCTAACGTAATACTATATAACGTTATACGTTATAACATAATACTATATAACGTTACACGTTTTATAGTTATAGTATATAACGTTATACGTTATATCGTAATAGTATATAACGCTATGCGTTATAACGTAATACTATATAACGTTATACGTTGTATCGTAATAGTATATAACTCTATACGTTATTACGTAATAGTATATAACGCTATACGTTATAACGTAATACTATATAACGTTATACGTTATATCGTAATAGTATATAACGCTATACGTTATAACGTAATACTATATAACGTTATACGTTATAACGTAATACTATATAACGTTACACGTTGTATAGTTATAGTATATAACGTTATACGTTATAACGTAATACTATATAACGTTATACATTATAACATAATACTATATAACGTTTTACGTTATATCGTAATACTATATAACGTTATACGTTGTGTTGTAATACTATATAACGTTATACGTTATAACGTAATACTATATAACGTTACACGTTGTATAGTAATAGTATATAACG
Source organism: Bombus affinis (assembly GCF_024516045.1). Lineage (NCBI taxonomy): Eukaryota > Metazoa > Arthropoda > Insecta > Hymenoptera > Apidae > Bombus > Bombus affinis. The sequence continues at coordinate 61,823 of NW_026108895.1, read as the reverse complement.
TTATACGTTATATCGTAATAGTATATAACGCTATGCGTTATAACGTAATACTATATAACGTTATACGTTGTATCGTAATAGTATATAACGCTATACGTTATAACGTAATAGTATATAACGCTATACGTTATAAAGTAATACTATATAACGTTATACGTTATATCGTAATAGTATATAACGCTATACGTTATAACGTAATACTATATAACGTTATACGTTATAACGTAATACTATATGACGTTACACGTTGTATAGTTATAGTATATAACGTTATACGTTATAACGTAATACTATATAACCTTATACGTTATAACGTAATACTATATAACGTTACACGTTGTATAGTTATAGCATATAAAGATATAGCTTATATCCTAATAGTATATAACGTTACACGTTATAACGTAATACTATATAACCTTATACGTTATAACGTAATACTATATAACGTTACACGTTGTATAGTTATAGCATATAAAGATATAGCTTATATCCTAATAGTATATAACGTTACACGTTATAACGTAATACTATATAACGTTATACGTTATAACGTAATACTATATAACAATACACGTTGTATTGTAATAGTATATAACGTGGTAGGCTATAACGTAATACTGTTTAACGTTATACGTTATAACGTAATACTATACAACGTTATACGTTATAACGTAATTCTTTATAATGTTACACGTTATATCGTAATAGAATATAACGCTATACGTAATAACGTAATACTATATAACGTTTTACGTTATATCGTAATACTATATACCTTTATTCGTTATAACGTAATACTATATAACGTTATACGTTGTATGGTAACAGTATATAACGTTACACGGTATAACGTAATACTATATAACGTTACACATTGTATAGTAATAGTATATAACGTTATATGTTATATCGTAATAGTATATAACGCTATGCGTTATAACGTAATACTATATAACGTTATACGTTGTATCGTAATAGTATATAACGCTATATGTTATAACGTAATACTACATAACGTTATACGTTATATCGTAATAGTATATAACGTTGTACGTTATAACGTAATACTATATAACGTTATACGTTGTGTTGTAATACTATATAACGTTATACGTTATAACGTAATACTATATAACGTTATACGTTATAACGTAATACTATATAACGTTATACGTTGTGTTGTAATACTATATAACGTTATACGTTATAACATAATACTATATAACGTTTTACGTTATATCGTAATACTATATACCTTTATTCGTTATAACGTAATACTATATAACGTTATACGTTGTATCGTAATAGTATATAACGCTATACGTTATAACGTAATAGTATATAACGCTATACGTTATAAAGTAATACTATATAACGTTATACGTTATATCGTAATAGTATATAACGCTATACGTTATAACGTAATACTATATAACGTTATACGTTATAACGTAATACTATATAACGTTATACGTTATAACGTAATACTACATAACGTTATACGTTATATCGTAATAGTATATAACGTTGTACGTTATAACGTAATACTATATAACGTTATACGTTGTGTTGTAATACTATATAACGTTATACGTTATAACGTAATACTATATAACGTTATACGTTATAACGTAATACTATATAACGTTATACGTTGTGTTGTAATACTATATAACGTTATACGTTATAACATAATACTATATAACGTTTTACGTTATATCGTAATACTATATACCTTTATTCGTTATAACGTAATACTATATAACGTTATACGTTGTATGGTAACAGTATATAACGTTACACGGTATAACGTAATACTATATAACGTTACACATTGTATAGTAATAGTATATAACGTTATATGTTATATCGTAATAGTATATAACGCTATGCGTTATAACGTAATACTATATAACGTTATACGTTGTATAGTAATAGTATATAACGTTATACGTTATATCGTAATAGTATATAACGCTATGCGTTATAACGTAATACTATATAACGTTATACGTTGTATCGTAATAGTATATAACGCTATACGTTATAACGTAATAGTATATAACGCTATACGTTATAAAGTAATACTATATAACGTTATACGTTATATCGTAATAGTATATAACGCTATACGTTATAACGTAATACTATATAACGTTATACGTTATAACGTAATACTATATAACCTTACACGTTGTATAGTTATAGTATATAACGTTATACGTTATAACGTAATACTATATAACCTTATACGTTATAACGTAATACTATATAACGTTACACGTTGTATAGTTATAGCATATAAAGATATAGCTTATATCCTAATAGTATATAACGTTACACGTTATAACGTAATACTATATAACGTTATACGTTATAACGTAATACTATATAACAATACACGTTGTATTGTAATAGTATATAACGTGGTAGGCTATAACGTAATACTGTTTAACGTTATACGTTATAACGTAATACTATACAACGTTATACGTTATAACGTAATTCTTTATAACGTTACACGTTATATCGTAATAGAATATAACGCTATACGTTTTAACGTAATACTATATAACGTTATACGTTATATCGTAATAGTATATAACGTTGTACGTTATAACGTAATACTATATAACGTTATACGTTGTGTTGTAATACTATATAACGTTATACGTTATATCGTAATACTATATACCTTTATTCGTTATAACGTAATACTATATAACGTTCTACGTTGTATGGTAACAGTATATAACGTTACACGTTATAACGTAATACTATATAACGTTACACGTTGTATAGTAATAGTATATAACGTTATACGTTATATCGTAATAGTATATAACGCTATGCGTTATAACGTAATACTATATAACGTTATACGTTGTATAGTAATAGTATATAACGTTACACGTTCTAACGTAATACTATATAACGTTATACGTTATAACGTACTACTATATAACGTTACACGTTGTAAAGTAATAGTATATAACGCTATACGTTATAACGTAATAGTATATAAAGCTATACGTTATACCGTAATACTATATAACGTTATACGTTATATCGTAATAGTATATAACGCTATACGTTATAACGTAATACTATATAACGTTATACGTTATAACGTAATACTATATAACGTTACACGTTGTATCGTAATAGTATATAACGCTATACGTTATAACGTAATAGTATATAACGCTATACGTTATAAAGTAATACTATATAACGTTATACGTTATATCGTAATAGTATATAACGCTATACGTTATAACGTAATACTATATAACGTTATACGTTATAACGTAATACTATATAACGTTATACGTTATAACATAATACTATATAACGTTTTACGTTATATCGTAATACTATATACCTTTATTCGTTATAACGTAATACTATATAACGTTATACGTTGTATGGTAACAGTATATAACGTTATACGTTATAACGTAATACTATATAACGTTACACGTTGTATAGTAATAGTATATAACGTTATACGTTATATCGTAATAGTATATAACGCTATGCGTTATAACGTAATACTATATAACGTTATACGTTGTATAGTAATAGTATATAACGTTATACGTTATATCGTAATAGTATATAACGCTATGCGTTATAACGTAATACTATATAACGTTATACGTTATAACATAATACTATATAACGTTTTACGTTATATCGTAATACTATATACCTTTATTCGTTATAACGTAATACTATATAACGTTATACGTTGTATGGTAACAGTATATAACGTTACACGTTATAACGTAATACTATATAACGTTACACGTTGTAAAGTAATAGTATATAACGCTATACGTTATAACGTAATAGTATATAACGCTATACGTTATACCGTAATACTATATAACGTTATACGTTATATCGTAATAGTATATAACGCTATACGTTATAACGTAATACTATATAACGTTATAGGTTATAACGTAATACTATATAACGTTACACGTTGTATAGTTATAGTATATAACGTTATACGTTATAACGTAATACTATATAACCTTATACGTTATAACGTAATACTATATAACGTTACACGTTGTATAGTTATAGCATATAAAGATATAGCTTATGTCCTAATAGTATATAACGTTACACGTTATAACGTAATACTATATAACGTTATACGTTATAACGTAATACTATATTACAATACACGTTGTATTGTAATAGTATATAACGTGGTAGGCTATAACGTAATACTATAACGTTATAATATATAATATATAATATATATATAATATAAATATATAATATAATATATAATATATAAATATATAAATATATAATATTATATATAATATAATATATATATAATATAATATATATATATATAATATATAATACTATAACGTAATACTATAACGTATATAACGTTGTACGTTATAACGTAATAGTATATAACGCTATACGTTATAAAGTAATACTATATAACGTTATACGTTATATCGTAATAGTATATAACGCTATACGTTATAACGTAATACTATATAACGTTATACGTTATAACGTAATACTATATAACGTTACACGTTGTACAGTTATAGTATATAACGTTATACGTTATAACGTAATACTATATAACCTTATACGTTATAACGTAATACTATATAACGTTACACGTTGTATAGTTATAGCATATAAAGATATAGCTTATATCCTAATAGTATATAACGTTACACGTTATAACGTAATACTATATAACGTTATTCGTTATAACGTAATACTATATAACGTTTTACGTTGTATAGTAATAGTATATAACGTTATACGTTATATCGTAATAGTATATAACGCTATGCGTTATAACGCAATACTATATAACGTTTATACGTTGTATCGTAATAGTATATAACGCTATACGTTATAACGTAATAGTATATAACGCTATACGTTATAAAGTAATACTATATAACGTTATACGTTATATCGTTATAGTATATAACGCTATACGTTATAACGTAATACTATATAACGTTATACGTTATAACGTAATACTATTTAACGTTATACGTTATAACGTAATACTACATAACGTTATACGTTATATCGTAATAGTATATAACGTTGTACGTTATAACGTAATAGTATATAACGCTATACGTTATAAAGTAATACTATATAACGTTATACGTTATATCGTAATAGTATATAACGCTATACGTTATAACGTAATACTATATAACGTTATACGTTATAACGTAATACTATATAACGTTACACGTTGTATAGTTATAGTATATAACGTTATACGTTATAACGTAATACTATATAACCTTATACGTTATAACGTAATACTATATAACGTTACACGTTGTATAGTTATAGCATATAAAGATATAGCTTATATCCTAATAGTATATAACGTTACACGTTATAACGTAATACTATATAACGTTATACGTTATAACGTAATACTATATAACAATACACGTTGTATTGTAATAGTATATAACGTGGTAGGCTATAACGTAATACTGTTTAACGTTATACGTTATAACGTAATACTATACAACGTTATACGTTATAACGTAATTCTTTATAACGTTACACGTTATATCGTAATAGAATATAACGCTATACGTTATAACGTAATACTATATAACGTTCTACGTTATATCGTAATACTATATACCTTTATTCGTTATAACGTAATACTATATAACGTTTTACGTTGTATAGTAATAGTATATAACGTTATACGTTATATCGTAATAGTATATAACGCTATGCGTTATAACGTAATACTATATAACGTTATACGTTGTATCGTAATAGTATATAACGCTATACGTTATAACGTAATAGTATATAACGCTATACGTTATAAAGTAATACTATATAACGTTATACGTTATATCGTAATAGTATATAACGCTATACGTTATAACGTAGTACTATATAACGTTATACGTTATAACGTAATACTATATAACGTTATACGTTATAACGTAATACTACATAACGTTATACGTTATATCGTAATAGTATATAACGTTGTACGTTATAACGTAATACTATATAACGTTATACGTTGTGTTGTAATACTATATAACGTTATACGTTATAACGTAATACTATATAACGTTATACGTTATATCGTAATACTATATAACGTTATACGTTATAACGTAATACTATATAACGTTATACGTTATAACATAATACTATATAACGTTTTACGTTATATCGTAATACTATATACCTTTATTCGTTATAACGTAATACTATATAACGTTATACGTTGTATGGTAACAGTATATAACGTTACACGTTATAACGTAATACTATATAACGTTACACGTTGTATAGTAATAGTATATAACGTTATACGTTATATCGTAATAGTATATAACGCTATGCGTTATAACGTAATACTATATAACGTTATACGTTGTATCGTAATAGTATATAACGCTATACGTTATAACGTAATAGTATATAACGCTATACGTTATAAAGTAATACTATATAACGCTATACGTTATAACGTAATAGTATATAACGCTATACGTTATAAAGTAATACTATATAACGTTATACGTTACATCGTAATAGTATATAACGCTATACGTTATAACGTAATACTATATAACGTTATACGTTATAACGTAATACTATATAACGTTATACGTTATAACGTAATACTATATAACGTTACACGTTGTATAGTTATAGTATATAACGTTATACGTTATAACGTACTACTATATAACCTTATACGTTATAACGTAATACTATATAACGTTACACGTTGTATAGTTATAGCATATAAAGATATAGCTTATATCCTAATAGTATATAACGTTACACGTTATAACGTAATACTATATAACGTTACACGTTATAACGTAATACTATATAACAATACACGTTGTATTGTAATAGTATATAACGTGGTAGGCTATAACGTAATACTGTTTAACGTTATACGTTATAACGTAATACTATACAGCGTTATACGTTATAACGTAATTCTTTATAACGTTACACGTTATATAGTAATAGAATATAACGCTGTACGTTATAACGTAATACTATATAACGTTATACGTTATATCGTAATAGTATATAACGTTGTACGTTATAACGTAATACTATATAACGTTATACGTTGTATGGTAACAGTATATAACGTTACACGTTATAACGTAATACTATATAACGTTACACGTTGTATAGTAATAGTATATAACGTTACACGTTATATCGTAATAGTATATAACGCTATGCGTTATAACGTAATACTATATAACGTTATACGTTGTATAGTAATAGTATATAACGTTATACGTTATAACGTAATACTACATAACGTTATACGTTATATCGTAATATTATATAACGTTGTACGCTATAACGTAATACTATATAACGTTATACGTTGTGTTGTAATACTATATAACGTTATACGTTATATCGTAATACTATATACCTTTATTCGTTATAACGTAATACTATATAACGTTACACGTTGTATCGTAATAGTATATAACGCTATACGTTATAACGTAATAGTATATAACGCTATACGTTATAAAGTAATACTATATAACGTTATACGTTATATCGTAATAGTATATAACGCTATACGTTATAACGTAATACTCTATAACGTTATACGTTATAACGTAATACTATATAACGTTATACGGTATAACGTAATACTACATAACGTTATACGTTATATCGTAATATTATATGACGTTGTACGTTATAACGTAATACTATATAACGTTATACGTTGTATAGTAATAGTATATAACGTTACACGTTCTAACGTAATACTATATAACGTTATACGTTATAACGTAATACTATATAACGTTTCACGTTATATCGTAATACTATATACCTTTATTCGTTATAACGTAATACTATATAACGTTTTACGTTGTATAGTAATAGTATATAACGTTATACGTTATATCGTAATAGTATATAACGCTATGCGTTATAACGTAATACTATATAACGTTATACGTTATATCGTAATAGTATATAACGTTGTACGTTATAACGTAATACTATATAACGTTATACGTTGTATAGTAATAGTATATAACGTTACACGTTCTAACGTAATACTATATAACGCTATACGTTATACCGTAATACTATATAACGTTATACGTTATATCGTAATAGTATATAACGCTATACGTTATAACGTAATACTATATAACGTTATACGTTATAACGTAATACTATATAACGTTACACGTTGTATCGTAATAGTATATAACGCTATACGTTATAACGTAATACTATATAACGTTATACGTTATAACGTAATACTATATAACGTTATACGTTGTATCGTAATAGTATATAACGCTATACGTTATAACGTAATACTATACAACGTTATACGTTATAACGTAATAGTATATAACGCTATACGTTCTAACGTAATACTATATAACGTTATACGTTGTATCGTAATAGTATATAACGCTATACGTTATAACGTAATACTATATAACGTTATACGTTATATCGTAATAGTATATAACGCTATACGTTATAACGTAATAGTATATAACGCTATACATTATACCGTAATACTATATAACGTTATACGTTATATCGTAATACTATATAACGTTTTACGTTATATCGTAATACTATATACCTTTATTCGTTATAACGTAATACTATATAACGTTTTACGTTGTATAGTAATAGTATATAACGTTATACGTTATATTGTATTAGTATATAACGCTATGCGTTATAACGTAATACTATATAACGTTATACGTTGTATCGTAATAGTATATAACGCTATACGTTATAACGTAATACTATATAACGTTATACGTTATAACGTAATACTACATAACGTTATACGTTATATCGTAATAGTATATAACGTTGTACGTTATAACGTAATAGTATATAACGCTATACGTTATAAAGTAATACTATATAACGTTATACGTTTTATCGTAATAGTATATAACGCTATACGTTATAACGTAATACTATATAACGTTATACGTTATAACGTAATACTATATAACGTTATTCGTTATAACGTAATACTATATAACGTTTTACGTTGTATAGTAATAGTGTATAACGTTATACGTTATATCGTAATAGTATATAACGCTATGCGTTATAACGCAATACTATATAACGTTATACGTTGTATCGTAATAGTATATAACGCTATACGTTATAACGTAATAGTATATAACGCTATACGTTATAAAGTAATACTATATAACGTTATACGTTATATCGTAATAGTATATAACGCTATACGTTATAACGTAATACTATATAACGTTATACGTTATAACGTAATACTATTTAACGTTATACGTTATAACGTAATACTACATAACGTTATACGTTATATCGTAATAGTATATAACGTTGTACGTTATAACGTAATAGTATATAACGCTATACGTTATAAAGTAATACTATATAACGTTATACGTTATATCGTAATAGTATATAACGCTATACGTTATAACGTAATACTATATAACGTTATACGTTATAACGTAATACTATATAACGTTACACGTTGTATAGTTATAGTATATAACGTTATACGTTATAACGTAATACTATATAACCTTATACGTTATAACGTAATACTATATAACGTTACACGTTGTATAGTTATAGCATATAATGATATAGCTTATATCCTAATAGTATATAACGTTACACGTTATAACGTAATACTATATAACGTTATACGTTATAACGTAATACTATATAACAATACACGTTGTATTGTAATAGTATATAACGTGGTAGGCTATAACGTAATACTGTTTAAACGTTATACGTTATAACGTAATACTATACAACGTTATACGTTATAACGTAATTCTTTATAACGTTACACGTTGTATAGTAATAGTATATAACGTTATACGTTATATCGTAATAGTATATAACGCTATGCGATATAACGTAATACTATATAACGTTATACGTTGTATCGTAATAGTATATAACGCTATACGTTTATAACGTAATAGTATATAACGCTATACGTTATAAAGTAATACTATATAACGTTATACGTTACATCGTAATAGTATATAACGCTATACGTTATAACGTAATACTATATAACGTTATACGTTATAACGTAATACTATATAACGTTATACGTTATAACGTAATACTATATAACGTTACACGTTGTATAGTTATAGTATATAACGTTATACGTTATAACGTACTACTATATAACCTTATACGTTATAACGTAATACTATATAACGTTACACGTTGTATAGTTATAGCATATAAAGATATAGCTTATATCCTAATAGTATATAACGTTACACGTTATAACGTAATACTATATAACGTTATACGTTATAACGTAATACTATATAACAATACACGTTGTATTGTAATAGTATATAACGTGGTAGGCTATAACGTAATACTGTTTAACGTTATACGTTATAACGTAATACTATACAGCGTTATACGTTATAACGTAATTCTTTATAACGTTACACGTTATATAGTAATAGAATATAACGCTGTACGTTATAACGTAATACTATATAACGTTATACGTTATATCGTAATAGTATATAACGTTGTACGTTATAACGTAATACTATATAACGTTATACGTTGTATGGTAACAGTATATAACGTTACACGTTATAACGTAATACTATATAACGTTACACGTTGTATAGTAATAGTATATAACGTTACACGTTATATCGTAATAGTATATAACGCTATGCGTTATAACGTAATACTATATAACGTTATACGTTGTATAGTAATAGTATATAACGTTATACGTTATAACGTAATACTACATAACGTTATACGTTATATCGTAATATTATATAACGTTGTACGTTATAACGTAATACTATATAACGTTATACGTTGTGTTGTAATACTATATAACGTTATACGTTATATCGTAATACTATATACCTTTATTCGTTATAACGTAATACTATATAACGTTAGACGTTGTATCGTAATAGTATATAACGCTATACGTTATAACGTAATAGTATATAACGCTATACGTTATAAAGTAATACTATATAACGTTATACGTTATATCGTAATAGTATATAACGCTATACGTTATAACGTAATACTCTATAACGTTATACGTTATAACGTAATACTATATAACGTTATACGGTATAACGTAATACTACATAACGTTATACGTTATATCGTAATATTATATGACGTTGTACGTTATAACGTAATACTATATAACGTTATACGTTGTATAGTAATAGTATATAACGTTACACGTTCTAACGTAATACTATATAACGTTATACGTTATAACGTAATACTATATAACGTTTCACGTTATATCGTAATACTATATACCTTTATTCGTTATAACGTAATACTATATAACGTTTTACGTTGTATAGTAATAGTATATAACGTTATACGTTATATCGTAATAGTATATAACGCTATGCGTTATAACGTAATACTATATAACGTTATACGTTATATCGTAATAGTATATAACGTTGTACGTTATAACGTAATACTATATAACGTTATACGTTGTATAGTAATAGTATATAACGTTACACGTTCTAACGTAATACTATATAACGCTATAACGTTATACCGTAATACTATATAACGTTATACGTTATATCGTAATAGTATATAACGCTATACGTTATAACGTAATACTATATAACGTTATACGTTATAACGTAATACTATATAACGTTACACGTTGTATCGTAATAGTATATAACGCTATACGTTATAACGTAATAGTATATAACGCTATACGTTATAAAGTAATACTATATAACGTTATACGTTATAACGTAATACTATATAACGTTACACGTTGTATCGTAATAGTATATAACGCTATACGTTATAACGTAATAGTATATAACGCTATACGTTATAAAGTAATACTGTATAACGTTATACGTTATATCGTAATAGTATATAACGCTATACGATATAACGTAATAGTATATAACGCTATACATTATACCGTAATACTATATAACGTTATACGTTATATCGTAATAGTATATAACGTTATACGTTATAACGTAATACTATACAACGTTATACGTTATAACGTAATAGTATATAACGCTATACGTTCTAACGTAATACTATATAACGTTATACGTTGTATCGTAATAGTATATAACGCTATACGTTATAACGTAATACTATATAACGTTATACGTTATATCGTAATAGTATATAACGCTATACGTTATAACGTAATAGTATATAACGCTATACATTATACCGTAATACTATATAACGTTATACGTTATATCGTAATACTATATAACGTTTTACGTTATATCGTAATACTATATACCTTTATTCGTTATAACGTAATACTATATAACGTTTTACGTTGTATAGTAATAGTATATAACGTTATACGTTATATTGTATTAGTATATAACGCTATGCGTTATAACGTAATACTATATAACGTTATACGTTGTATCGTAATAGTATATAACGCTATACGTTATAACGTAATACTATATAACGTTATACGTTATATCGTAATAGTATATAACGCTATACGTTATAACGTAATAGTATATAACGCTATACATTATACCGTAATACTATATAACGTTATACGTTATATCGTAATAGTATATAACGCTATACGTTATAACGTAATACTATATAACGTTATACGTTATAACGTAATACTATATAACGTTACACGTTGTATCGTAATAGTATATAACGCTATACGTTATAACGTAATAGTATATAACGCTATACGTTATAAAGTAATACTATATAACGTTATAAGTTATATCGTAATAGTATATAACGCTATACGTTATAACGTAATACTATATAACGTTATACGTTATAACGTAATACTATATAACGTTATACGTTATAACGTAATACTACATAACGTTATACGTTATATCGTAATAGTATATAACGTTATACGTTATAACGTAATACTATACAACGTTATACGTTATAACGTTATAGTATATAACGCTATACGTTCTAACGTAATACTATATAACGTTATACGTTGTATCGTAATAGTATATAACGCTATACGTTATAACGTAATACTATATAACGTTATACGTTATATCGTAATAGTATATAACGCTATACGTTATAACGTAATAGTATATAACGCTATACATTATACCGTAATACTATATAACGTTATACGTTATATCGTAATACTATATAACGTTTTACGTTATATCGTAATACTATATACCTTTATTCGTTATAACGTAATACTATATAACGTTTTACGTTGTATAGTAATAGTATATAACGTTATACGTTATATTGTATTAGTATATAACGCTATGCGTTATAACGTAATACTATATAACGTTATACGTTGTATCGTAATAGTATATAACGCTATACGTTATAACGTAATACTATATAACGTTATACGTTATAACGTAATACTACATAACGTTATACGTTATATCGTAATAGTATATAACGTTGTACGTTATAACGTAATAGTATATAACGCTATACGTTATAAAGTAATACTATATAACGTTATACGTTTTATCGTAATAGTATATAACGCTATACGTTATAACGTAATACTATATAACGTTATACGTTATAACGTAATACTATATAACGTTATTCGTTATAACGTAATACTATATAACGTTTTACGTTGTATAGTAATAGTGTATAACGTTATACGTTATATCGTAATAGTATATAACGCTATGCGTTATAACGCAATACTATATAACGTTATACGTTGTATCGTAATAGTATATAACGCTATACGTTATAACGTAATAGTATATAACGCTATACGTTATAAAGTAATACTATATAACGTTATACGTTATATCGTAATAGTATATAACGCTATACGTTATAACGTAATACTATATAACGTTATACGTTATAACGTAATACTATTTAACGTTATACGTTATAACGTAATACTACATAACGTTATACGTTATATCGTAATAGTATATAACGTTGTACGTTATAACGTAATAGTATATAACGCTATACGTTATAAAGTAATACTATATAACGTTATACGTTATATCGTAATAGTATATAACGCTATACGTTATAACGTAATACTATATAACGTTATACGTTATAACGTAATACTATATAACGTTACACGTTGTATAGTTATAGTATATAACGTTATACGTTATAACGTAATACTATATAACCTTATACGTTATAATGTAATACTATATAAACGTTACACGTTGTATAGTTATAGCATATAATGATATAGCTTATATCCTAATAGTATATAACGTTACACGTTATAACGTAATACTATATAACGTTATACGTTATAACGTAATACTATATAACAATACACGTTGTATTGTAATAGTATATAACGTGGTAGGCTATAACGTAATACTGTTTAACGTTATACGTTATAACGTAATACTATACAACGTTATACGTTATAACGTAATTCTTTATAACGTTACACGTTGTATAGTAATAGTATATAACGTTATACGTTATATCGTAATAGTATATAACGCTATGCGATATAACGTAATACTATATAACGTTATACGTTGTATCGTAATAGTATATAACGCTATACGTTATAACGTAATAGTATAACGCTATACGTTATAAAGTAATACTATATAACGTTATACGTTACATCGTAATAGTATATAACGCTATACGTTATAACGTAATACTATATAACGTTATACGTTATAACGTAATACTATATAACGTTATACGTTATAACGTAATACTATATAACGTTACACGTTGTATAGTTATAGTATATAACGTTATACGTTATAACGTACTACTATATAACCTTATACGTTATAACGTAATACTATATAACGTTACACGTTGTATAGTTATAGCATATAAAGATATAGCTTATATCCTAATAGTATATAACGTTACACGTTATAACGTAATACTATATAACGTTATACGTTATAACGTAATACTATATAACAATACACGTTGTATTGTAATAGTATATAACGTGGTAGGCTATAACGTAATACTGTTTAACGTTATACGTTATAACGTAATACTATACAGCGTTATACGTTATAACGTAATTCTTTATAACGTTACACGTTATATAGTAATAGAATATAACGCTGTACGTTATAACGTAATACTATATAACGTTATACGTTATATCGTAATAGTATATAACGTTGTACGTTATAACGTAATACTATATAACGTTATACGTTGTATGGTAACAGTATATAACGTTACACGTTATAACGTAATACTATATAACGTTACACGTTGTATAGTAATAGTATATAACGTTACACGTTATATCGTAATAGTATATAACGCTATGCGTTATAACGTAATACTATATAACGTTATACGTTGTATAGTAATAGTATATAACGTTATACGTTATAACGTAATACTACATAACGTTATACGTTATATCGTAATATTATATAACGTTGTACGTTATAACGTAATACTATATAACGTTATACGTTGTGTTGTAATACTATATAACGTTATACGTTATATCGTAATACTATATACCTTTATTCGTTATAACGTAATACTATATAACGTTAGACGTTGTATCGTAATAGTATATAACGCTATACGTTATAACGTAATAGTATATAACGCTATACGTTATAAAGTAATACTATATAACGTTATACGTTATATCGTAATAGTATATAACGCTATACGTTATAACGTAATACTCTATAACGTTACACGTTCTAACGTAATACTATATAACGTTATACGTTATAACGTAATACTATATAACGTTTCACGTTATATCGTAATACTATATACCTTTATTCGTTATAACGTAATACTATATAACGTTTTACGTTGTATAGTAATAGTATATAACGTTATACGTTATATCGTAATAGTATATAACGCTATGCGTTATAACGTAATACTATATAACGTTATACGTTATATCGTAATAGTATATAACGTTGTACGTTATAACGTAATACTATATAACGTTATACGTTGTATAGTAATAGTATATAACGTTACACGTTCTAACGTAATACTATATAACGCTATACGTTATACCGTAATACTATATAACGTTATACGTTATATCGTAATAGTATATAAACGCTATACGTTATAACGTAATACTATATAACGTTATACGTTATAACGTAATACTATATAACGTTACACGTTGTATCGTAATAGTATATAACGCTATACGTTATAACGTAATAGTATATAACGCTATACGTTATAAAGTAATACTATATAACGTTATACGTTATAACGTAATACTATATAACGTTACACGTTGTATCGTAATAGTATATAACGCTATACGTTATAACGTAATAGTATATAACGCTATACGTTATAAAGTAATACTGTATAACGTTATACGTTATATCGTAATAGTATATAACGCTATACGATATAACGTAATAGTATATAACGCTATACATTATACCGTAATACTATATAACGTTATACGTTATATCGTAATAGTATATAACGTTATACGTTATAACGTAATACTATACAACGTTATACGTTATAACGTAATAGTATATAACGCTATACGTTCTAACGTAATACTATATAACGTTATACGTTGTATCGTAATAGTATATAACGCTATACGTTATAACGTAATACTATATAACGTTATACGTTATATCGTAATAGTATATAACGCTATACGTTATAACGTAATAGTATATAACGCTATACATTATACCGTAATACTATATAACGTTATACGTTATATCGTAATACTATATAACGTTTTACGTTATATCGTAATACTATATACCTTTATTCGTTATAACGTAATACTATATAACGTTTTACGTTGTATAGTAATAGTATATAACGTTATACGTTATATTGTATTAGTATATAACGCTATGCGTTATAACGTAATACTATATAACGTTATACGTTGTATCGTAATAGTATATAACGCTATACGTTATAACGTAATACTATATAACGTTATACGTTATATCGTAATAGTATATAACGCTATACGTTATAACGTAATAGTATATAACGCTATACATTATACCGTAATACTATATAACGTTATACGTTATATCGTAATAGTATATAACGCTATACGTTATAACGTAATACTATATAACGTTATACGTTATAACGTAATACTATATAACGTTACACGTTGTATCGTAATAGTATATAACGCTATACGTTATAACGTAATAGTATATAACGCTATACGTTATAAAGTAATACTATATAACGTTATAAGTTATATCGTAATAGTATATAACGCTATACGTTATAACGTAATACTATATAACGTTATACGTTATAACGTAATACTATATAACGTTATACGTTATAACGTAATACTACATAACGTTATACGTTATATCGTAATAGTATATAACGTTATACGTTATAACGTAATACTATACAACGTTATACGTTATAACGTTATAGTATATAACGCTATACGTTCTAACGTAATACTATATAACGTTATACGTTGTATCGTAATAGTATATAACGCTATACGTTATAACGTAATACTATATAACGTTATACGTTATATCGTAATAGTATATAACGCTATACGTTATAACGTAATAGTATATAACGCTATACATTATACCGTAATACTATATAACGTTATACGTTATATCGTAATACTATATAACGTTTTACGTTATATCGTAATACTATATACCTTTATTCGTTATAACGTAATACTATATAACGTTTTACGTTGTATAGTAATAGTATATAACGTTATACGTTATATTGTATTAGTATATAACGCTATGCGTTATAACGTAATACTATATAACGTTATACGTTGTATCGTAATAGTATATAACGCTATACGTTATAACGTAATACTATATAACGTTATACGTTATAACGTAATACTACATAACGTTATACGTTATATCGTAATAGTATATAACGTTGTACGTTATAACGTAATAGTATATAACGCTATACGTTATAAAGTAATACTATATAACGTTATACGTTTTATCGTAATAGTATATAACGCTATACGTTATAACGTAATACTATATAACGTTATACGTTATAACGTAATACTATATAACGTTATTCGTTATAACGTAATACTATATAACGTTTTACGTTGTATAGTAATAGTGTATAACGTTATACGTTATATCGTAATAGTATATAACGCTATGCGTTATAACGCAATACTATATAACGTTATACGTTGTATCGTAATAGTATATAACGCTATACGTTATAACGTAATAGTATATAACGCTATACGTTATAAAGTAATACTATATAACGTTATACGTTATATCGTAATAGTATATAACGCTATACGTTATAACGTAATACTATATAACGTTATACGTTATAACGTAATACTATTTAACGTTATACGTTATAACGTAATACTACATAACGTTATACGTTATATCGTAATAGTATATAACGTTGTACGTTATAACGTAATAGTATATAACGCTATACGTTATAAAGTAATACTATATAACGTTATACGTTATATCGTAATAGTATATAACGCTATACGTTATAACGTAATACTATATAACGTTATACGTTATAACGTAATACTATATAACGTTACACGTTGTATAGTTATAGTATATAACGTTATACGTTATAACGTAATACTATATAACCTTATACGTTATAACGTAATACTATATAACGTTACACGTTGTATAGTTATAGCATATAAAGATATAGCTTATATCCTAATAGTATATAACGTTACACGTTATAACGTAATACTATATAACGTTATACGTTATAACGTAATACTATATAACAATACACGTTGTATTGTAATAGTATATAACGTGGTAGGCTATAACGTAATACTGTTTAACGTTATACGTTATAACGTAATACTATACAACGTTATACGTTATAACGTAATTCTTTATAACGTTACACGTTGTATAGTAATAGTATATAACGTTATACGTTATATCGTAATAGTATATAACGCTATGCGATATAACGTAATACTATATAACGTTATACGTTGTATCGTAATAGTATATAACGCTATACGTTATAACGTAATAGTATATAACGCTATACGTTATAAAGTAATACTATATAACGTTATACGTTACATCGTAATAGTATATAACGCTATACGTTATAACGTAATACTATATAACGTTATACGTTATAACGTAATACTATATAACGTTATACGTTATAACGTAATACTATATAACGTTACACGTTGTATAGTTATAGTATATAACGTTATACGTTATAACGTACTACTATATAACCTTATACGTTATAACGTAATACTATATAACGTTACACGTTGTATAGTAATAGTATATAACGTTACACGTTATATCGTAATAGTATATAACGCTATGCGTTATAACGTAATACTATATAACGTTATACGTTGTATAGTAATAGTATATAACGTTATACGTTATAACGTAATACTACATAACGTTATACGTTATATCGTAATATTATATAACGTTGTACATTATAACGTAATACTATATAACGTTATACGTTGTGTTGTAATACTATATAACGTTATACGTTATATCGTAATACTATATACCTTTATTCGTTATAACGTAATACTATATAACGTTAGACGTTGTATCGTAATAGTATATAACGCTATACGTTATAACGTAATAGTATATAACGCTATACGTTATAAAGTAATACTATATAACGTTATACGTTATATCGTAATAGTATATAACGCTATACGTTATAACGTAATACTCTATAACGTTATACGTTATAACGTAATACTATATAACGTTATACGGTATAACGTAATACTACATAACGTTATACGTTATATCGTAATATTATATGACGTTGTACGTTATAACGTAATACTATATAACGTTATACGTTGTATAGTAATAGTATATAACGTTACACGTTCTAACGTAATACTATATAACGTTATACGTTATAACGTAATACTATATAACGTTTCACGTTATATCGTAATACTATATACCTTTATTCGTTATAACGTAATACTATATAACGTTTTACGTTGTATAGTAATAGTATATAACGTTATACGTTATATCGTAATAGTATATAACGCTATGCGTTATAACGTAATACTATATAACGTTATACGTTATATCGTAATAGTATATAACGTTGTACGTTATAACGTAATACTATATAACGTTATACGTTGTATAGTAATAGTATATAACGTTACACGTTCTAACGTAATACTATATAACGCTATACGTTATACCGTAATACTATATAACGTTATACGTTATATCGTAATAGTATATAACGCTATACGTTATAACGTAATACTATATAACGTTATACGTTATAACGTAATACTATATAACGTTACACGTTGTATCGTAATAGTATATAACGCTATACGTTATAACGTAATAGTATATAACGCTATACGTTATAACGTAATAGTATATAACGCTATACGTTATAAAGTAATACTATATAACGTTATACGTTATAACGTAATACTATATAACGTTACACGTTGTATCGTAATAGTATATAACGCTATACGTTATAACGTAATAGTATATAACGCTATACGTTATAAAGTAATACTATATAACGTTATACGTTATATCGTAATAGTATATAACGCTATACGATATAACGTAATAGTATATAACGCTATACATTATACCGTAATACTATATAACGTTATACGTTATATCGTAATAGTATATAACGCTATACGTTATAACGTAATACTATATAACGTTACACGTTGTATCGTAATAGTATATAACGCTATACGTTATAACGTAATAGTATATAACGCTATACGTTATAAAGTAATACTATATAACGTTATAAGTTATATCGTAATAGTATATAACGCTATACGTTATAACGTATTACTATATAACGTTATACGTTATAACGTAATACTATATAACGTTATACGTTATAACGTAATACTACATAACGTTATACGTTATATCGTAATAGTATATAACGTTATACGTTATAACGTAATACTATACAACGTTATACGTTATAACGTAATAGTATATAACGCTATACGTTCTAACGTAATACTATATAACGTTATACGTTGTATCGTAATAGTATATAACGCTATACGTTATAACGTAATACTATATAACGTTATACGTTATATCGTAATAGTATATAACGCTATACGTTATAACGTAATAGTATATAACGCTATACATTATACCGTAATACTATATAACGTTATACGTTATATCGTAATACTATATAACGTTTTACGTTATATCGTAATACTATATACCTTTATTCGTTATAACGTAATACTATATAACGTTTTACGTTGTATAGTAATAGTATATAACGTTATACGTTATATCGTATTAGTATATAACGCTATGCGTTATAACGTAATACTATATAACGTTATACGTTGTATCGTAATAGTATATAACGCTATACGTTATAACGTAATACTATATAACGTTATACGTTATAACGTAATACTACATAACGTTATACGTTATATCGTAATAGTATATAACGTTGTACGTTATAACGTAATAGTATATAACGCTATACGTTATAAAGTAATACTATATAACGTTATACGTTTTATCGTAATAGTATATAACGCTATACGTTATAACGTAATACTATATAACGTTATACGTTATAACGTAATACTATATAACGTTACACGTTGTACAGTTATAGTATATAACGTTATACGTTATAACGTAATACTATATAACCTTATACGTTATAACGTAATACTATATAACGTTACACGTTGTATAGTTATAGCATATAAAGATATAGCTTATATCCTAATAGTATATAACGTTACACGTTATAACGTAATACTATATAACGTTATTCGTTATAACGTAATACTATATAACGTTTTACGTTGTATAGTAATAGTATATAACGTTATACGTTATATCGTAATAGTATATAACGCTATGCGTTATAACGCAATACTATATAACGTTATACGTTGTATCGTAATAGTATATAACGCTATACGTTATAACGTAATAGTATATAACGCTATACGTTATAAAGTAATACTATATAACGTTATACGTTATATCGTAATAGTATATAACGCTATACGTTATAACGTAATACTATATAACGTTATACGTTATAACGTAATACTATTTAACGTTATACGTTATAACGTAATACTACATAACGTTATACGTTATATCGTAATAGTATATAACGTTGTACGTTATAACGTAATAGTATATAACGCTATACGTTATAAAGTAATACTATATAACGTTATACGTTATATCGTAATAGTATATAACGCGATACGTTATAACGTAATACTATATAACGTTATACGTTATAACGTAATACTATATAACGTTCTACGTTATATCGTAATACTATATAACCTTATACGTTATAACGTAATACTATTTAACGTTATACGTTATAACGTAATACTACATAACGTTACACGTTGTATAGTTATAGTATATAACGTTATACGTTATAACGTAATACTATATAACCTTATACGTTATAACGTAATACTATATAACGTTACACGTAGTATAGTTATAGCATATGAAGATATAGCTTATATCCTAATAGTATATAACGTTACACGTTATAACGTAATACTATATAACGTTATACGTTATAACGTAATACTATATAACAATACACGTTGTATTGTAATAGTATATAACGTGGTAGGCTATAACGTAATACTGTTTAACGTTATACGTTATAACGTAATACTATACAACGTTATACGTTATAACGTAATTCCTTATAACGTTACACGTTATATCGTAATAGAATATAACGCTATACGTTATAACGTAATACTATATAACGTTCTACGTTATATCGTAATACTATATACCTTTATTCGTTATAACGTAATACTATATAACGTTTTACGTTGTGTAGTAATAGTATATAACGTTATACGTTATATCGTAATAGTATATAACGCTATGCGTTATAACGTAATACTATATAACGTTATACGTTGTATCGTAATAGTATATAACGCTATACGTTATAACGTAATAGTATATAACGCTATACGTTATAAAGTAATACTATATAACGTTATACGTTATATCGTAATAGTATATAACGCTATACGTTATAACGTAGTACTATATAACGTTATACGTTATAACGTAATACTATATAACGTTATACGTTATAACGTAATACTACATAACGTTATACGTTATATCGTAATAGTATATAACGTTGTACGTTATAACGTAATACTATATAACGTTATACGTTGTGTTGTAATACTATATAACGTTATACGTTATAACGTAATACTATATAACGTTATACGTTATAACGTAATACTATATAACGTTATACGTTATAACGTAATACTATATAACAATACACGTTGTATTGTAATAGTATATAACGTGGTAGGCTATAACGTAATACTGTTTAACGTTATACGTTATAACGTAATACTATACAACGTTATACGTTATAACGTAATTTTTTATAACGTTACACCTTATATCGTAATAGAATATAACGCTATACGTTATAACGTAATACTATATAACGTTCTACGTTATATCGTAATACTATATACCTTTATTCGTTATAACGTAATACTATATAACGTTTTACGTTGTATAGTAATAGTATATAACGTTATACGTTATATCGTAATAGTATATAACGCTATGCGTTATAACGTAATACTATATAACGTTATACGTTGTATCGTAATAGTATATAACGCTATACGTTATAACGTAATAGTATATAACGCTATACGTTATAAAGTAATACTATATAACGTTATACGTTATATCGTAATAGTATATAACGCTATACGTTATAACGTAGTACTATATAACGTTATACGTTATAACGTAATACTACATAACGTTATACGTTATAACGTAATACTACATAACGTTATACGTTATATCGTAATAGTATATAACGTTGTACGTTATAACGTAATACTATATAACGTTATACGTTGTGTTGTAATACTATATAACGTTATACGTTATAACGTAATACTATATAACGTTATACGTTATAACGTAATACTATATAACGTTAT
Organism: Bombus affinis; assembly: GCF_024516045.1. Taxonomy (NCBI): domain Eukaryota; kingdom Metazoa; phylum Arthropoda; class Insecta; order Hymenoptera; family Apidae; genus Bombus; species Bombus affinis. The sequence goes on along the minus strand of NW_026108895.1, from coordinate 37,651 downwards.
ACGTTATAACGTAATACTATATAACGTTATACGTTATAACGTAATACTATATAACGTTATACGTTATAACGTAATACTATATAACGTTATACGTTATAACATAATACTATATAACGTTTTACGTTATATCGTAATACTATATACCTTTATTCGTTATAACGTAATACTATATAACGTTATACGTTGTATGGTAACAGTATATAACGTTACACGTTATAACGTAATAGTATATAACGCTATACGTTATAAAGTAATACTATATAACGTTATACGTTATATCGTAATAGTATATAACGCTATACGTTATAACGTAATACTATATAACGTTTTACGTTATAACGTAATAGTATATAACGCTATACGTTATAACGTAGTACTATATAACGTTATACGTTATAACGTAATACTATATAACGTTATACGTTATAACGTAATACTACATAACGTTATACGTTATATCGTAATAGTATATAACGTTGTACGTTATAACGTAATACTATATAACGTTATACGTTATAACGTAATACTATATAACGTTATACGTTATAACGTTATACTATATAACGTTATACGTTATAACGTAATACTATATAACGTTATACGGTATATCGTAATAGTATATAACGATATACGTTATAACGTAATACTATATAACGTTATACGTTATAACGTAATACTATATGACGTTATACGTTGTGTTGTAATACTATATAACGTTATACGTTGTGTTGTAATACTATATAACGTTATACGTTATAACGTAATACTATATAACCTTATACGTTATAACGTAATACTATATAACGTTACACGTAGTATAGTTATAGCATATGAAGATATAGCTTATATCCTAATAGTATATAACGTTACACGTTATAACGTAATACTATATAACGTTATACGTTATAACGTAATACTATATAACAATACACGTTGTATTGTAATAGTATATAACGTGGTAGGCTATAACGTAATACTGTTTAACGTTATACGTTATAACGTAATACTATACAACGTTATACGTTATAACGTAATTCTTTATAACGTTACACGTTATATCGTAATAGAATATAACGCTATACGTTATAACGTAATACTATATAACGTTCTACGTTATATCGTAATACTATATACCTTTATTCGTTATAACGTAATACTATATAACGTTTTACGTTGTATAGTAATAGTATATAACGTTATACGTTATATCGTAATAGTATATAACGCTATGCGTTATAACGTAATACTATATAACGTTATACGTTGTATCGTAATAGTATATAACGCTATACGTTATAACGTAATAGTATATAACGCTATACGTTATAAAGTAATACTATATAACGTTATACGTTATATCGTAATAGTATATAACGCTATACGTTATAACGTAGTACTATATAACGTTATACGTTATAACGTAATACTATATAACGTTATACGTTATAACGTAATACTACATAACGTTATACGTTATATCGTAATAGTATATAACGTTGTACGTTATAACGTAATACTATATAACGTTATACGTTGTGTTGTAATACTATATAACGTTATACGTTATAACGTAATACTATATAACGTTATACGTTATAACGTAATACTATATAACGTTATACGTTATAACGTAATACTATATAACAATACACGTTGTATTGTAATAGTATATAACGTGGTAGGCTATAACGTAATACTGTTTAACGTTATACGTTATAACGTAATACTATACAACGTTATACGTTATAACGTAATTCTTTATAACGTTACACGTTATATCGTAATAGAATATAACGCTATACGTTATAACGTAATACTATATAACGTTCTACGTTATATCGTAATACTATATACCTTTATTCGTTATAACGTAATACTATATAACGTTTTACGTTGTATAGTAATAGTATATAACGTTATACGTTATATCGTAATAGTATATAACGCTATGCGTTATAACATAATACTATATAACGTTATACGTTGTATCGTAATAGTATATAACGCTATACGTTATAACGTAATAGTATATAACGCTATACGTTATAAAGTAATACTATATAACGTTATACGTTATATCGTAATAGTATATAACGCTATACGTTATAACGTAGTACTATATAACGTTATACGTTATAACGTAATACTATATAACGTTATACGTTATATCGTAATAGTATATAACGTTGTACGTTATAACGTAATAGTATATAACGCTATACGTTATAAAGTAATACTATATAACGTTATACGTTTTATCGTAATAGTATATAACGCTATACGTTATAACGTAATACTATATAACGTTATACGTTATAACGTAATACTATATAACGTTACACGTTGTACAGTTATAGTATATAACGTTATACGTTATAACGTAATACTATATAACCTTATACGTTATAACGTAATACTATATAACATTACACGTTGTATAGTTATAGCATATAAAGATATAGCTTATATCCTAATAGTATATAACGTTACACGTTATAACGTAATACTATATAACGTTATTCGTTATAACGTAATACTATATAACGTTTTACGTTGTATAGTAATAGTATATAACGTTATACGTTATATCGTAATAGTATATAACGCTATGCGTTATAACGCAATACTATATAACGTTATACGTTGTATCGTAATAGTATATAACGCTATACGTTATAACGTAATAGTATATAACGCTATACGTTATAAAGTAATACTATATAACGTTATACGTTATATCGTAATAGTATATAACGCTATACGTTATAACGTAATACTATATAACGTTATACGTTATAACGTAATACTATTTAACGTTATACGTTATAACGTAATACTACATAACGTTATACGTTATATCGTAATAGTATATAACGTTGTACGTTATAACGTAATAGTATATAACGCTATACGTTATAAAGTAATACTATATAACGTTATACGTTATATCGTAATAGTATATAACGCGATACGTTATAACGTAATACTATATAACGTTATACGTTATAACGTAATACTATATAACGTTCTACGTTATATCGTAATACTATATAACCTTATACGTTATAACGTAATACTATTTAACGTTATACGTTATAACGTAATACTACATAACGTTACACGTTGTATAGTTATAGTATATAACGTTATACGTTATAACGTAATACTATATAACCTTATACGTTATAACGTAATACTATATAACGTTACACGTAGTATAGTTATAGCATATGAAGATATAGCTTATATCCTAATAGTATATAACGTTACACGTTATAACGTAATACTATATAACGTTATACGTTATAACGTAATACTATATAACAATACACGTTGTATTGTAATAGTATATAACGTGGTAGGCTATAACGTAATACTGTTTAACGTTATACGTTATAACGTAATACTATACAACGTTATACGTTATAACGTAATTCCTTATAACGTTACACGTTATATCGTAATAGAATATAACGCTATACGTTATAACGTAATACTATATAACGTTCTACGTTATATCGTAATACTATATACCTTTATTCGTTATAACGTAATACTATATAACGTTTTACGTTGTGTAGTAATAGTATATAACGTTATACGTTATATCGTAATAGTATATAACGCTATGCGTTATAACGTAATACTATATAACGTTATACGTTGTATCGTAATAGTATATAACGCTATACGTTATAACGTAATAGTATATAACGCTATACGTTATAAAGTAATACTATATAACGTTATACGTTATATCGTAATAGTATATAACGCTATACGTTATAACGTAGTACTATATAACGTTATACGTTATAACGTAATACTATATAACGTTATACGTTATAACGTAATACTACATAACGTTATACGTTATATCGTAATAGTATATAACGTTGTACGTTATAACGTAATACTATATAACGTTATACGTTGTGTTGTAATACTATATAACGTTATACGTTATAACGTAATACTATATAACGTTATACGTTATAACGTAATACTATATAACGTTATACGTTATAACGTAATACTATATAACAATACACGTTGTATTGTAATAGTATATAACGTGGTAGGCTATAACGTAATACTGTTTAACGTTATACGTTATAACGTAATACTATACAACGTTATACGTTATAACGTAATTCTTTATAACGTTACACGTTATATCGTAATAGAATATAACGCTATACGTTATAACGTAATACTATATAACGTTCTACGTTATATCGTAATACTATATACCTTTATTCGTTATAACGTAATACTATATAACGTTTTACGTTGTATAGTAATAGTATATAACGTTATACGTTATATCGTAATAGTATATAACGCTATGCGTTATAACGTAATACTATATAACGTTATACGTTGTATCGTAATAGTATATAACGCTATACGTTATAACGTAATAGTATATAACGCTATACGTTATAAAGTAATACTATATAACGTTATACGTTATATCGTAATAGTATATAACGCTATACGTTATAACGTAGTACTATATAACGTTATACGTTATAACGTAATACTACATAACGTTATACGTTATAACGTAATACTACATAACGTTATACGTTATATCGTAATAGTATATAACGTTGTACGTTATAACGTAATACTATATAACGTTATACGTTGTGTTGTAATACTATATAACGTTATACGTTATAACGTAATACTATATAACGTTATACGTTATAACGAAATACTATATAACGTTATACGTTATAACGTAATACTATATAACGTTATACGTTATAACGTAATACTATATAACGTTATACGTTATAACGTAATACTATATAACGTTATACGTTATAACATAATACTATATAACGTTTTACGTTATATCGTAATACTATATACCTTTATTCGTTATAACGTAATACTATATAACGTTATACGTTGTATGGTAACAGTATATAACGTTACACGTTATAACGTAATAGTATATAACGCTATACGTTATAAAGTAATACTATATAACGTTATACGTTATATCGTAATAGTATATAACGCTATACGTTATAACGTAATACTATATAACGTTTTACGTTATAACGTAATAGTATATAACGCTATACGTTATAACGTAGTACTATATAACGTTATACGTTATAACGTAATACTATATAACGTTATACGTTATAACGTAATACTACATAACGTTATACGTTATATCGTAATAGTATATAACGTTGTACGTTATAACGTAATACTATATAACGTTATACGTTGTAACGTAATACTATATAACGTTATACGTTATAACGTTATACTATATAACGTTATACGTTATAACGTAATACTATATAACGTTATACGGTATATCGTAATAGTATATAACGATATACGTTATAACGTAATACTATATAACGTTATACGTTATAACGTAATACTATATGACGTTATACGTTGTGTTGTAATACTATATAACGTTATACGTTGTGTTGTAATACTATATAACGTTATACGTTATAACGTAATACTATATAACCTTATACGTTATAACGTAATACTATATAACGTTACACGTAGTATAGTTATAGCATATGAAGATATAGCTTATATCCTAATAGTATATAACGTTACACGTTATAACGTAATACTATATAACGTTATACGTTATAACGTAATACTATATAACAATACACGTTGTATTGTAATAGTATATAACGTGGTAGGCTATAACGTAATACTGTTTAACGTTATACGTTATAACGTAATACTATACAACGTTATACGTTATAACGTAATTCTTTATAACGTTACACGTTATATCGTAATAGAATATAACGCTATACGTTATAACGTAATACTATATAACGTTCTACGTTATATCGTAATACTATATACCTTTATTCGTTATAACGTAATACTATATAACGTTTTACGTTGTATAGTAATAGTATATAACGTTATACGTTATATCGTAATAGTATATAACGCTATGCGTTATAACGTAATACTATATAACGTTATACGTTGTATCGTAATAGTATATAACGCTATACGTTATAACGTAATAGTATATAACGCTATACGTTATAAAGTAATACTATATAACGTTATACGTTATATCGTAATAGTATATAACGCTATACGTTATAACGTAGTACTATATAACGTTATACGTTATAACGTAATACTATATAACGTTATACGTTATAACGTAATACTACATAACGTTATACGTTATATCGTAATAGTATATAACGTTGTACGTTATAACGTAATACTATATAACGTTATACGTTGTGTTGTAATACTATATAACGTTATACGTTATAACGTAATACTATATAACGTTATACGTTATAACGTAATACTATATAACGTTATACGTTATAACGTAATACTATATAACAATACACGTTGTATTGTAATAGTATATAACGTGGTAGGCTATAACGTAATACTGTTTAACGTTATACGTTATAACGTAATACTATACAACGTTATACGTTATAACGTAATTCTTTATAACGTTACACGTTATATCGTAATAGAATATAACGCTATACGTTATAACGTAATACTATATAACGTTCTACGTTATATCGTAATACTATATACCTTTATTCGTTATAACGTAATACTATATAACGTTTTACGTTGTATAGTAATAGTATATAACGTTATACGTTATATCGTAATAGTATATAACGCTATGCGTTATAACATAATACTATATAACGTTATACGTTGTATCGTAATAGTATATAACGCTATACGTTATAACGTAATAGTATATAACGCTATACGTTATAAAGTAATACTATATAACGTTATACGTTATATCGTAATAGTATATAACGCTATACGTTATAACGTAGTACTATATAACGTTATACGTTATAACGTAATACTATATAACGTTATACGTTATAACGTAATACTACATAACGTTATACGTTATATCGTAATAGTATATAACGTTGTACGTTATAACGTAATACTATATAACGTTATACGTTGTGTTGTAATACTATATAACGTTATACGTTATAACGTAATACTATATAACGTTATACGTTATAACGTAATACTATATAACGTTATACGTTATAACGTAATACTATATAACGTTATACGTTATAACGTAATACTATATAACGTTATACGTTATAACGTAATACTATATAACGTTATACGTTATAACATAATACTATATAACGTTTTACGTTATATCGTAATACTATATACCTTTATTCGTTATAACGTAATACTATATAACGTTATACGTTGTATGGTAACAGTATATAACGTTACACGTTATAACGTAATACTATATAACGTTACACGTTGTATAGTAATAGTATATAACGTTATACGTTATATCGTAATAGTATATAACGCTATGCGTTATAACGTAATACTATATAACGTTATACGTTGTATAGTAATAGTATATAACGTTATACGTTATATCGTAATAGTATATAACGCTATGCGATATAACGTAATACTATATAACGTTATACGTTGTATCGTAATAGTATATAACGCTATACGTTATAACGTAATAGTATATAACGCTATACGTTATAAAGTAATACTATATAACGTTATACGTTATATCGTAATAGTATATAACGCTATACGTTATAACGTAATACTATATAACGTTTTACGTTATAACGTAATACTACATAACGTTATACGTTGTATAGTTATAGCATATAAAGATATAGCTTATATCCTAATAGTATATAACGTTACACGTTATAACGTAATACTATATAACGTTATTCGTTATAACGTAATACTATATAACGTTTTACGTTGTATAGTAATAGTATATAACGTTATACGTTATATCGTAATAGTATATAACGCTATGCGTTATAACGCAATACTATATAACGTTATACGTTGTATAGTAATAGTATATGACGTTACACGTTCTAACGTAATACTATATAACGTTATACGTTATAACGTAATACTATATAACGTTTCACGTTATATCGTAATACTATATACCTTTATTCGTTGTAACGTAATACTATATAACGTTTTACGTTGTATAGTAATAGTATATAACGTTATACGTTATATCGTAATAGTATATAACGCTATGCGTTATAACGTAATACTATATAACGTTATACGTTGTATCGTAATAGTATATAACGCTATACGTTATAACGTAATAGTATATAACGCTATACGTTATAAAGTAATACTATATAACGTTTTACGTTGTATAGTAATAGTATATAACGTTATACGTTATATCGTAATAGTATATAACGCTATACGTTATAACGTAATACTATATAACGTTATACGTTATATCGTAATAGTATATAACGCTATACGTTATAACGTAGTACTATATAACGTTATACGTTATAACGTAATACTATATAACGTTATACGTTATAACGTAATACTACATAACGTTATACGTTATATCGTAATAGTATATAATGTTGTACGTTATAACGTAATACTATATAACGTTATACGTTATAACGTAATACTATATAACGTTATACGTTATAACGTAATACTATATAACGTTATACGTTATAACGTAATACTATATAACGTTATACGTTATAACGTAATACTATATAACGTTATACGTTATAACATAATACTATATAACGTTTTACGTTATATCGTAATACTATATACCTTTATTCGTTATAACGTAATACTATATAACGTTATACGTTGTATGGTAACAGTATATAACGTTACACGTTATAACGTAATACTATATAACGTTACACGTTGTATAGTAATAGTATATAACGTTATACGTTATATCGTAATAGTATATAACGCTATGCGTTATAACGTAATACTATATAACGTTATACGTTGTATAGTAATAGTATATAACGTTATACGTTATATCGTAATAGTATATAACGCTATGCGATATAACGTAATACTATATAACGTTATACGTTGTATCGTAATAGTATATAACGCTATACGTTATAACGTAATAGTATATAACGCTATACGTTATAAAGTAATACTATATAACGTTATACGTTATATCGTAATAGTATATAACGCTATACGTTATAACGTAATACTATATAACGTTTTACGTTATAACGTAATACTACATAACGTTATACGTTGTATAGTTATAGCATATAAAGATATAGCTTATATCCTAATAGTATATAACGTTACACGTTATAACGTAATACTATATAACGTTATTCGTTATAACGTAATACTATATAACGTTTTACGTTGTATAGTAATAGTATATAACGTTATACGTTATATCGTAATAGTATATAACGCTATGCGTTATAACGCAATACTATATAACGTTATACGTTGTATAGTAATAGTATATGACGTTACACGTTCTAACGTAATACTATATAACGTTATACGTTATAACGTAATACTATATAACGTTTCACGTTATATCGTAATACTATATACCTTTATTCGTTGTAACGTAATACTATATAACGTTTTACGTTGTATAGTAATAGTATATAACGTTATACGTTATATCGTAATAGTATATAACGCTATGCGTTATAACGTAATACTATATAACGTTATACGTTGTATCGTAATAGTATATAACGCTATACGTTATAACGTAATAGTATATAACGCTATACGTTATAAAGTAATACTATATAACGTTTTACGTTGTATAGTAATAGTATATAACGTTATACGTTATATCGTAATAGTATATAACGCTATGCGTTATAACGTAATACTATATAACGTTATACGTTGTATCGTAATAGTATATAACGCTATACGTTATAACGTAATAGTATATAACGCTATACGTTATAACGTAATACTATATAACGTTATACGTTATATCGTAATAGTATATAACGATATACGTTATAACGTAATACTATATAACGTTATACGTTATAACGTAATACTATATGACGTTATACGTTATAACGTAATACTACATAACGTTATACGTTATATCGTAATAGTATATAACGTTGTACGTTATAACGTAATACTATATAACGTTATACGTTGTGTTGTAATACTATATAACGTTATACGTTGTGTTGTAATACTATATAACGTTATACGTTATAACGTAATACTATATAAAGTTACACGTTGTATAGTAATAGTATATAACGTTACACGTTCTCACGTAATACTATATAACGTTATACGTTATAACGTAATACTATATAACGTTTTACATTATATCGTAATACTATATACCTTTATTCGTTATAACGTAATACTATATAACGTTTTACGTTGTATGGTAATACTATATAACGTTATACGTTATAACGTAATACTATATAACGTTACACGTTGTATAGTAATAGTATATAACGTTACACGTTCTAACGTAATACTATATAACGTTATACGTTATAACGTAATACTATATAACGTTATACACTATAACATAATACTATATAACGTTTTACGTTATATCGTAATACTATATACCTTTATTCGTTATAACGTAATACTATATAACGTTATACGTTGTATGGTAACAGTATATAACGTTACACGTTATAACGTAATACTATATAACGTTATACGTTATAACGTAATACTATATAACGTTTTACGTTATATCGTAATACTATATACCTTTATTCGTTATAACGTAATACTATATAACGTTTTACGTTGTATAGTAATAGTATATAACGTTATACCTTATATCGTAATAGTATATAACGCTATGCGTTATAACGTAATACTATATAACGTTATACGTTGTATCGTAATAGTATACAACGCTATACGTTATAACGTAATAGTATATAACGCTATATGTTATAAAGTAATACTATATAACGTTATACGTTATATCGTAATAGTATATAACGCTATACGTTATAACGTAATACTATATAACGTTATACGTTATAACGTAATACTATATAACGTTACACGTTGTATAGTTATAGTATATAACGTTATACGTTATAACGTAATACTATATAACCTTATACGTTATAACGTAATACTATATAACAATACACGTTGTATTGTAATAGTATATAACGTGGTAGGCTATAACGTAATACTGTTTAACGTTATACGTTATAACGTAATACTATACAACGTTATACGTTATAACGTAATTCTTTATAACGTTACACGTTATATCGTAATAGAATATAACGCTATACGTTATAACGTAATACTATATAACGTTATACGTTATATGGTAATAGTATATAACGTTGTACGTTATAACGTAATACTATATAACGTTATACGTTGTGTTGTAATACTATATAACGTTATACGTTATAACGTAATACTATATAACGTTACACGTTGTAAAGTAATTGTATATAACGTTATACGTTATATCGTAATAGTATATAACGCTATACGTTATAACGTAATACTATATAACGTTATACGTTATATCGTAATAGTATATAACGCTATACGTTATAACGTAATACTATATAACGCTATACGTTATACCGTAATACTATATAACGTTATACGTTATATCGTAATAGTATATAACGCTATACGTTATAACGTAATACTATATAACGTTATACGTTATAACGTAATACTATATAACGTTACACGTTGTATCGTAATAGTATATAACGCTATACGTTATAACGTAATAGTATATAACGCTATACGTTATAACGTAATACTATATAACAATACACGTTGTATTGTAATAGTATATAACGTGGTAGGCTATAACGTAATACTGTTTAACGTTATACGTTATAACGTAATACTATACAACGTTATACGTTATAACGTAATTCTTTATAACGTTACACGTTATATCGTAATAGAATATAACGCTATACGTTATAACGTAATACTATATAACGTTATACGTTATATCGTAATAGTATATAACGTTGTACGTTATAACGTAATACTATATAACGTTATACGTTGTGTTGTAATACTATATAACGTTATACGTTATAACGTAATACTATATAACGTTATACGTTATAACGTAATACTATATAACGTTATACGTTATAACGTAATACTATATAACGTTATACGTTATAACGTAATACTATATAACGTTATACGTTATAACGTAATACTATATAACGTTATACGTTATAACGTAATACTATATAACGTTATACGTTATAACGTAATACTATATAACGTTATACGTTGTATGGTAACAGTATATAACGTTACACGTTATAACGTAATACTATATAACGTTACACGTTGTATAGTAATAGTATATAACGTTATACGTTATATCGTAATAGTATATAACGCTATGCGTTATAACGTAATACTATATAACGTTATACGTTATATAGTAATAGTATATAACGTTATACGTTATAACGTAATACTACATAACGTTATACGTTATATCGTAATAGTATATAACGTTGTACGTTATAACGTAATACTATATAACGTTATACGTTGTGTTGTAATACTATATAACGTTATACGTTATAACGTAATACTATATAACGTTTTACGTTATATCGTAATACTATATAACGTTTTACGTTATATCGTAATACTATATACCTTTATTCGTTATAACGTAATACTATATAACGTTTTACGTTGTATAGTAATAGTATATAACGTTATACGTTATATCGTAATAGTATATAACGCTATGCGTTATAACGTAATACTATATAACGTTATACGTTGTATCGTAATAGTATATAACGCTATACGTTATAACGTAATAGTATATAACGCTATACGTTATAACGTAATACTATATAACGTTATACGTTATAACGTAATACTATATAACGTTATACGTTATATCGTAATAGTATATAACGCTATACGTTATAACGTAATACTATATAACGTTATACGTCATAACGTAATACTATATAACGTTACACGTTGTATAGTTATAGTATATAACGTTATACGTTATAACGTAATACTATATAACGTTATACATTATAACATAATACTATATAACGTTTTACGTTATATCGTAATACTATATACCTTTATTCGTTATAACGTAATACTATATAACGTTATACGTTGTATGGTAACAGTATATAACGTTACACGTTATAACGTAATACTATATAACGTTATACGTTGTATAGTAATAGTATATAACGTTACATGTTCTAACGTAATACTATATAACGTTATACGTTATAACGTAATACTATATAACGTTTTACGTTATATCGTAATACTATATACCTTTATTCGTTATAACGTAATACTATATAACGTTTTACGTTGTATCGTAATAGTATATAACGCTATACGTTATAACGTAATACTATATAACGTTATACGTTGTGTCGTAATAGTATATAACGCTATACGTTATAACGTAATAGTATATAACGCTATACCTTATAAAGTAATACTATATAACGTTATACGTTATATCGTAATAATATATAACGCTATACGTTATAACGTAATACTATATAACGTTATACGTTATAACGTAATTCTTTATAACGTTACACGTTATATCGTAATAGAATATAACGCTATACGTTATAACGTAATACTATATAACGTTATACGTTATATCGTAATAGTATATAACGCTATACGTTATAACGTAATACTATATAACGTTATACGTTATAACGTAATACTATATAACGTTATACGTTACAACGTAATACTACATAACGTTATACGTTATATCGTAATAGTATATAACGTTGTGCGTTATAACGTAATACTATATAACGTTATACGTTGTGTTGTAATACTATATAACGTTATACGTTATAACGTAATACTATATAACGTTATACGTTATAACGTAATACTATATAACGTTATACGTTATAACGTAATACTATATAACGTTGTACGTTATAACGTAATACTATATAACGTTATACGTTGTATGGTAACAGTATATAACGTTACACGTTATAACGTAATACTATATAACGTTACACGTTGTATAGTAATAGTATATAACGTTATACGTTATATCGTAATAGTATATAACGCTATGCGTTATAACGTAATACTATATAACGTTATACGTTGTATAGTAATAGTATATAACGTTATACGTTATAACGTAATACTATATAACGTTATACGTTATATCGTAATAGTATATAACGCTATACGTTATAACGTAATACTATATAACGTTATACGTTATAACGTAATACTATATAACGTTATACGTTATAACGTAATACTACATAACGTTATACGTTATATCGTAATAGTATATAACGTTGTACGTTATAACGTAATACTATATAACGTTATACGTTGTGTTGTAATACTATATAACGTTATACGTTATAACGTAATACTATATAACGTTATACGTTATAACGTAATACTATATAACGTTATACGTTATAACGTAATACTATATAACGTTATACATTGTATGGTAACAGTATATAACGTTACACGTTATAACGTAATACTATATAACGTTACACGTTGTATAGTAATAGTATATAACGTTATACGTTATATCGTAATAGTATATAACGCTATGCGTTATAACGTAATACTATATAACGTTATACGTTGTATCGTAATAGTATATAACGCTATACGTTATAACGTAATAGTATATGACGCTATACGTTATAAAGTAATACTATATAACGTTATACGTTATATCGTAATAGTATATAACGCTATACGTTATAACGTAATACTATATAACGTTATACGTTATAACTTAATACTATATAACGTTATACGTTATAACGTAATACTATATAACGTTTTACGTTATATCGTAATACTATATAACGTTTTACGTTATATCGTAATACTATATACCTTTATTCGTTATAACGTAATACTATATAACGTTTTACGTTGTATAGTAATAGTATATAACGTTATACGTTATATCGTAATAGTATATAACGCTATGCGTTATAACGTAATACTATATAACGTTATACGTTGTATCGTAATAGTATATAACGCTATACGTTATAACGTAATAGTATATAACGCTATACGTTATAACGTAATACTATATAACGTTATACGTTATAACGTAATACTATATAACGTTATACGTTATATCGTAATAGTATATAACGCTATACGTTATAACGTAATACTATATAACGTTACACGTCATAACGTAATACTATATAACGTTACACGTTGTATAGTTATAGTATATAACGTTATACGTTATAACGTAATACTATATAACGTTATACATTATAACATAATACTATATAACGTTTTACGTTATATCGTAATACTATATACCTTTATTCGTTATAACGTAATACTATATAACGTTATACGTTGTATGGTAACAGTATGTAACGTTACACGTTATAACGTAATACTATATAACGTTATACGTTGTATAGTAATAGTATATAACGTTACATGTTCTAACGTAATACTATATAACGTTATACGTTATAACGTAATACTATATAACGTTTTACGTTATATCGTAATACTATATACCTTTATTCGTTATAACGTAATACTATATAACGTTTTACGTTGTATCGTAATAGTATATAACGCTATACGTTATAACGTAATACTATATAACGTTATACGTTATATCGTAACAGTATATAACGCTATGCGTTATAACGTAATACTATATAACGTTATACGTTGTGTCGTAATAGTATATAACGTTGTGCGTTATAACGTAATACTATATAACGTTATACGTTGTGTTGTAATACTATATAACGTTATACGTTATAACGTAATACTATATAACGTTATACGTTATAACGTAATACTATATAACGTTATACGTTATAACGTAATACTATATAACGTTATACGTTATAACGTAATACTATATAACGTTATACGTTATAACGTAATACTATATAACGTTATACGTTATAACGTAATACTATATAACGTTATACGTTATAACGTAATACTACATAACGTTATACGTTATATCGTAATAGTATATAACGTTGTGCGTTATAACGTAATACTATATAACGTTATACGTTGTGTTGTAATACTATATAACGTTATACGTTATAACGTAATACTATATAACGTTATACGTTATAACGTAATACTATATAACGTTATACGTTATAACGTAATACTATATAACGTTATACGTTATAACGTAATACTATATAACGTTATACGTTGTATGGTAACAGTATATAACGTTACACGTTATAACGTAATACTATATAACGTTACACGTTGTATAGTAATAGTATATAACGTTATACGTTATATCGTAATAGTATATAACGCTATACGTTATAACGTAATAGTATATAACGCTATACGTTATAAAGTAATACTATATAACGTTATACGTTATATCGTAATAGTATATAACGCTATACGTTATAACGTAATACTATATAACGTTATACGTTATAACGTAATACTATATAACGTTATACGTTATAACGTAATACTACATAACGTTATACGTTATATCGTAATAGTATATAACGTTGTACGTTATAACGTAATACTATATAACGTTATACGTTGTGTTGTAATACTATATAACGTTATACGTTATAACGTAATACTATATAACGTTATACGTTATAACGTAATACTATATAACGTTATACGTTATAACGTAATACTATATAACGTTATACGTTGTATGGTAACAGTATATAACGTTACACGTTATAACGTAATACTATATAACGTTACACGTTGTATAGTAATAGTATATAACGTTATACGTTATATCGTAATAGTATATAACGCTATGCGTTATAACGTAATACTATATAACGTTATACGTTGTATCGTAATAGTATATAACGCTATACGTTATAACGTAATAGTATATAACGCTATACGTTATAAAGTAATACTATATAACGTTATACGTTATATCGTAATAGTATATAACGCTATACGTTATAACGTAATACTATATAACGTTATACGTTATAACTTAATACTATATAACGTTATACGTTATAACGTAATACTATATAACGTTTTACGTTATATCGTAATACTATATACCTTTATTCGTTATAACGTAATACTATATAACGTTTTACGTTGTATAGTAATAGTATATAACGTTATACGTTATATCGTAATAGTATATAACGCTATGCGTTATAACGTAATACTATATAACGTTATACGTTGTATCGTAATAGTATATAACGCTATACGTTATAACGTAATAGTATATAACGCTATACGTTATAACGTAATACTATATAACGTTATACGTTATAACGTAATACTATATAACGTTATACGTTATATCGTAATAGTATATAACGCGATACGTTATAACGTAATACTATATAACGTTATACGTCATAACGTAATACTATATAACGTTACACGTTGTATAGTTATAGTATATAACGTTATACGTTATAACGTAATACTATATAACGTTATACATTATAACATAAGACTATATAACGTTTTACGTTATATCGTAATACTATATACCTTTATTCGTTATAACGTAATACTATATAACGTTATACGTTGTATGGTAACAGTATATAACGTTACACGTTATAACGTAATACTATATAACGTTATACGTTGTATAGTAATAGTATATAACGTTACATGTTCTAACGTAATACTATATAACGTTATACGTTATAACGTAATACTATATAACGTTTTACGTTATATCGTAATACTATATACCTTTATTCGTTATAACGTAATACTATATAACGTTTTACGTTGTATCGTAATAGTATATAACGCTATACGTTATAACGTAATACTATATAACGTTATACGTTATATCGTAATAGTATATAACGCTATGCGTTATAACGTAATACTATATAACGTTATACGTTGTGTCGTAATAGTATATAACGCTATACGTTATAACGTAATAGTATATAACGCTATACCTTATAAAGTAATACTATATAACGTTATACGTTATATCGTAATAATATATAACGCTATACGTTATAACGTAATACTATATAACGTTATACGTTATAACGTAATTCTTTATAACGTTACACGTTATATCGTAATAGAATATAACGCTATACGTTATAACGTAATACTATATAACGTTATACGTTATATCGTAATAGTATATAACGCTATACGTTATAACGTAATACTATATAACGTTATACGTTATAACGTAATACTATATAACGTTATACGTTATAACGTAATACTACATAACGTTATACGTTATATCGTAATAGTATATAACGTTGTGCGTTATAACGTAATACTATATAACGTTATACGTTGTGTTGTAATACTATATAACGTTATACGTTGTATCGTAATAGTATATAACGCTATACGTTATAACGTAATAGTATATAACGCTATACGTTATAACGTAATACTATATAACGTTATACGTTATAACGTAATACTATATAACGTTATACGTTGTATGGTAACAGTATATAACGTTACACGTTATAACGCAATACTATATAACGTTACACGTTGTATAGTAATAGTATATAATGTTATACGTTATATCGTAATAGTATATAACGCTATGCGTTATAACGTAATACTATATAACGTTATACGTTGTATAGTAATAGTATATAACGTTATACGTTATAACGTAATACTATATAACGTTATACGTTATATCGTAATAGTATATAACGTTGTACGTTATAATGTAATACTATATAACGTTATACGTTGTGTTGTAATACTATATAACGTTATACGTTATATCGTAATACTATATGCCTTTATTCGTTATAACGTAATACTATATAACGTTATACGTTGTATGGTAACAGTATATATCGTTACACGTTATAACGTAATACTATATAACGTTACACGTTGTATAGTAATAGTATATAACGTTATACGTTATATCGTAATAGTATATAACGCTATGCGTTATAACGTAATACTATATAACGTTATACGTTGTATAGTAATAGTATATAACGTTACACGTTCTAACGTAATGCTATATAACGTTATACTTTATAACGTAATACTATATAACGTTACACGTTGTATAGTAATTGTATATAACGTTATACGTTATATCGTAATAGTATATAACGCTATACGTTATAACGTAATACTATATAACGTTATACGTTATATCGTAATAGTATATAACGCTATACGTTATAACGTAATAGTATATAACGCTATACGTTGTAACGTAATACTATATAACGTTATACGTTATATCGTAATAGTATATAACGCTATACGTTATAACGTAATACTATATAACGTTATACGTTATAACGTGATACTGTATAACGTTTTACGTTATACCGTAATACTATATACCTTTATTCGTTATAACGTAATACTATATAACGTTTTACGTTGTATAGTAATAGTATATAACGTTATACGTTATATCGTAATAGTATATAACGCTATGCGTTATAACGTAATACTATATAACGTTATACGTTGTATCGTAATAGTATATAACGCTATACGTTATAACGTAATAGTATATAACGCTATACGTTATAACGTAATACTATATAACGTTATACGTTGTATGGTAACAGTATATAACGTTACACGTTATAACGTAATACTATATAACGTTATACGTTGTATAGTAATAGTATATAACGTTACATGTTCTAACGTAATACTATATAACGTTATACGTTATAACGTAATACTATATAACGTTTTACGTTATATCGTAATACTATATACCTTTATTCGTTATAACGTAATACTATATAACGTTTTACGTTGTATAGTAATAGTATATAGCGTTATACGTTATATCGTAATAGTATATAACGCTATGCGTTATAACGTAATACTATATAACGTTATACGTTGTGTCGTAATAGTATATAACGCTATACGTTATAACGTAATAGTATATAACGCTATACGTTATAAAGTAATACTATATAACGTTATACGTTATATCGTAATAGTATATAACGCTATGCGTTATAACGTAATACTATATAACGTTATACGTTGTGTCGTAATAGTATATAACGCTATACGTTATAACGTAATAGTATATAACGCTATACGTTATAAAGTAATACTATATAACGTTACACGTTGTATAGTTATAGCATATAAAGATATAGCTTATATCCTAATAGTATATAACGTTACACGTTCTAACGTAATACTATATAACGTTATACGTTATAACGTAATACTATATAACGTTTTACGTTATATCGTAATACTATATACCTTTATTCGTTATAACGTAATACTATATAACGTTATACGTTATAACGTAATACTATATAACGTTATACGTTATATCGTAATAGTATATAACGCTATACGTTATAACGTAATACTATATAACGTTATACGTTATAACTTAATACTATATAACGTTATACGTTATAACGTAATACTATATAACGTTTTACGTTATATCGTAATACTATATACCTTTATTCGTTATAACGTAATACTATATAACGTTTTACGTTGTATAGTAATAGTATATAACGTTATACGTTATATCGTAATAGTATATAACGCTATGCGTTATAACGTAATACTATATAACGTTATACGTTGTATCGTAATAGTATATAACGCTATACGTTATAACGTAATAGTATATAACGCTATACGTTATAACGTAATACTATATAACGTTATACGTTATAACGTAATACTATATAACGTTATACGTTATATCGTAATAGTATATAACGCTATACGTTATAACGTAATACTATATAACGTTATACGTCATAACGTAATACTATATAACGTTACACGTTGTATAGTTATAGTATATAACGTTATACGTTATAACGTAATACTATATAACGTTATACATTATAACATAATACTATATAACGTTTTACGTTATATCGTAATACTATATACCTTTATTCGTTATAACGTAATACTATATAACGTTATACGTTGTATGGTAACAGTATATAACGTTACACGTTATAACGTAATACTATATAACGTTATACGTTGTATAGTAATAGTATATAACGTTACATGTTCTAACGTAATACTATATAACGTTATACGTTATAACGTAATACTATATAACGTTTTACGTTATATCGTAATACTATATACCTTTATTCGTTATAACGTAATACTACATAACGTTATACGTTATATCGTAATAGTATATAACGTTGTGCGTTATAACGTAATACTATATAACGTTACACGTTATATCGTAATAGAATATAACGCTATACGTTATAACGTAATACTATATAACGTTATACGTTGTATAGTAATAGTATATAACGTTATACGTTGTATAGTAATAGTATATAACGTTACATGTTCTAACGCAATACTATATAACGTTATACGTTGTATAGTAATAGTATATAACGTTATACGTTATATCGTAATAGTATATAACGCTATGCGATATAACGTAATACTATATAACGTTCTACGTTATATCGTAATACTATATAACCTTATACGTTATAACGTAATACTATTTAACGTTATACGTTATAACGTAATACTACATAACGTTACACGTTGTATAGTTATAGTATATAACGTTATACGTTATAACGTAATACTATATAACCTTATACGTTATAACGTAATACTATATAACGTTACACGTAGTATAGTTATAGCATATGAAGATATAGCTTATATCCTAATAGTATATAACGTTACACGTTATAACGTAATACTATATAACGTTATACGTTATAACGTAATACTATATAACAATACACGTTGTATTGTAATAGTATATAACGTGGTAGGCTATAACGTAATACTGTTTAACGTTATACGTTATAACGTAATACTATACAACGTTATACGTTATAACGTAATTCCTTATAACGTTACACGTTATATCGTAATAGAATATAACGCTATACGTTATAACGTAATACTATATAACGTTCTACGTTATATCGTAATACTATATACCTTTATTCGTTATAACGTAATACTATATAACGTTTTACGTTGTGTAGTAATAGTATATAACGTTATACGTTATATCGTAATAGTATATAACGCTATGCGTTATAACGTAATACTATATAACGTTATACGTTGTATCGTAATAGTATATAACGCTATACGTTATAACGTAATAGTATATAACGCTATACGTTATAAAGTAATACTATATAACGTTATACGTTATATCGTAATAGTATATAACGCTATACGTTATAACGTAGTACTATATAACGTTATACGTTATAACGTAATACTATATAACGTTATACGTTATAACGTAATACTACATAACGTTATACGTTATATCGTAATAGTATATAACGTTGTACGTTATAACGTAATACTATATAACGTTATACGTTGTGTTGTAATACTATATAACGTTATACGTTATAACGTAATACTATATAACGTTATACGTTATAACGTAATACTATATAACGTTATACGTTATAACGTAATACTATATAACAATACACGTTGTATTGTAATAGTATATAACGTGGTAGGCTATAACGTAATACTGTTTAACGTTATACGTTATAACGTAATACTATACAACGTTATACGTTATAACGTAATTCTTTATAACGTTACACGTTATATCGTAATAGAATATAACGCTATACGTTATAACGTAATACTATATAACGTTCTACGTTATATCGTAATACTATATACCTTTATTCGTTATAACGTAATACTATATAACGTTTTACGTTGTATAGTAATAGTATATAACGTTATACGTTATATCGTAATAGTATATAACGCTATGCGTTATAACGTAATACTATATAACGTTATACGTTGTATCGTAATAGTATATAACGCTATACGTTATAACGTAATAGTATATAACGCTATACGTTATAAAGTAATACTATATAACGTTATACGTTATATCGTAATAGTATATAACGCTATACGTTATAACGTAGTACTATATAACGTTATACGTTATAACGTAATACTACATAACGTTATACGTTATAACGTAATACTACATAACGTTATACGTTATATCGTAATAGTATATAACGTTGTACGTTATAACGTAATACTATATAACGTTATACGTTGTGTTGTAATACTATATAACGTTATACGTTATAACGTAATACTATATAACGTTATACGTTATAACGTAATACTATATAACGTTATACGTTATAACGTAATACTATATAACGTTATACGTTATAACGTAATACTATATAACGTTATACGTTATAACGTAATACTATATAACGTTATACGTTATAACATAATACTATATAACGTTTTACGTTATATCGTAATACTATATACCTTTATTCGTTATAACGTAATACTATATAACGTTATACGTTGTATGGTAACAGTATATAACGTTACACGTTATAACGTAATAGTATATAACGCTATACGTTATAAAGTAATACTATATAACGTTATACGTTATATCGTAATAGTATATAACGCTATACGTTATAACGTAATACTATATAACGTTTTACGTTATAACGTAATAGTATATAACGCTATACGTTATAACGTAGTACTATATAACGTTATACGTTATAACGTAATACTATATAACGTTATACGTTATAACGTAATACTACATAACGTTATACGTTATATCGTAATAGTATATAACGTTGTACGTTATAACGTAATACTATATAACGTTATACGTTATAACGTAATACTATATAACGTTATACGTTATAACGTAATACTATATAACGTTATACGTTATAACGTAATACTATATAACGTTATACGTTATAACGTAATACTATATAACGTTATACGGTATATCGTAATAGTATATAACGATATACGTTATAACGTAATACTATATAACGTTATACGTTATAACGTAATACTATATGACGTTATACGTTGTGTTGTAATACTATATAACGTTATACGTTGTGTTGTAATACTATATAACGTTATACGTTATAACGTAATACTATATAACCTTATACGTTATAACGTAATACTATATAACGTTACACGTAGTATAGTTATAGCATATGAAGATATAGCTTATATCCTAATAGTATATAACGTTACACGTTATAACGTAATACTATATAACGTTATACGTTATAACGTAATACTATATAACAATACACGTTGTATTGTAATAGTATATAACGTGGTAGGCTATAACGTAATACTGTTTAACGTTATACGTTATAACGTAATACTATACAACGTTATACGTTATAACGTAATTCTTTATAACGTTACACGTTATATCGTAATAGAATATAACGCTATACGTTATAACGTAATACTATATAACGTTCTACGTTATATCGTAATACTATATACCTTTATTCGTTATAACGTAATACTATATAACGTTTTACGTTGTATAGTAATAGTATATAACGTTATACGTTATATCGTAATAGTATATAACGCTATGCGTTATAACGTAATACTATATAACGTTATACGTTGTATCGTAATAGTATATAACGCTATACGTTATAACGTAATAGTATATAACGCTATACGTTATAAAGTAATACTATATAACGTTATACGTTATATCGTAATAGTATATAACGCTATACGTTATAACGTAGTACTATATAACGTTATACGTTATAACGTAATACTATATAACGTTATACGTTATAACGTAATACTACATAACGTTATACGTTATATCGTAATAGTATATAACGTTGTACGTTATAACGTAATACTATATAACGTTATACGTTGTGTTGTAATACTATATAACGTTATACGTTATAACGTAATACTATATAACGTTATACGTTATAACGTAATACTATATAACGTTATACGTTATAACGTAATACTATATAACAATACACGTTGTATTGTAATAGTATATAACGTGGTAGGCTATAACGTAATACTGTTTAACGTTATACGTTATAACGTAATACTATACAACGTTATACGTTATAACGTAATTCTTTATAACGTTACACGTTATATCGTAATAGAATATAACGCTATACGTTATAACGTAATACTATATAACGTTCTACGTTATATCGTAATACTATATACCTTTATTCGTTATAACGTAATACTATATAACGTTTTACGTTGTATAGTAATAGTATATAACGTTATACGTTATATCGTAATAGTATATAACGCTATGCGTTATAACGTAATACTATATAACGTTATACGTTGTATCGTAATAGTATATAACGCTATACGTTATAACGTAATAGTATATAACGCTATACGTTATAAAGTAATACTATATAACGTTATACGTTATATCGTAATAGTATATAACGCTATACGTTATAACGTAGTACTATATAACGTTATACGTTATAACGTAATACTATATAACGTTATACGTTATAACGTAATACTACATAACGTTATACGTTATATCGTAATAGTATATAACGTTGTACGTTATAACGTAATACTATATAACGTTATACGTTGTGTTGTAATACTATATAACGTTATACGTTATAACGTAATACTATATAACGTTATACGTTATAACGTAATACTATATAACGTTATACGTTATAACGTAATACTATATAACGTTATACGTTATAACGTAATACTATATAACGTTATACGTTATAACGTAATACTATATAACGTTATACGTTATAACGTAATACTATATAACGTTATACGTTATAACATAATACTATATAACGTTTTACGTTATATCGTAATACTATATACCTTTATTCGTTATAACGTAATACTATATAACGTTATACGTTGTATGGTAACAGTATATAACGTTACACGTTATAACGTAATAGTATATAACGCTATACGTTATAAAGTAATACTATATAACGTTATACGTTATATCGTAATAGTATATAACGCTATACGTTATAACGTAATACTATATAACGTTTTACGTTATAACGTAATAGTATATAACGCTATACGTTATAACGTAGTACTATATAACGTTATACGTTATAACGTAATACTATATAACGTTATACGTTATAACGTAATACTACATAACGTTATACGTTATATCGTAATAGTATATAACGTTGTACGTTATAACGTAATACTATATAACGTTATACGTTATAACGTAATACTATATAACGTTATACGTTATAACGTAATACTATATAACGTTATACGTTATAACGTAATACTATATAACGTTATACGTTATAACGTAATACTATATAACGTTATACGGTATATCGTAATAGTATATAACGATATACGTTATAACGTAATACTATATAACGTTATACGTTATAACGTAATACTATATGACGTTATACGTTGTGTTGTAATACTATATAACGTTATACGTTGTGTTGTAATACTATATAACGTTATACGTTATAACGTAATACTATATAACCTTATACGTTATAACGTAATACTATATAACGTTACACGTAGTATAGTTATAGCATATGAAGATATAGCTTATATCCTAATAGTATATAACGTTACACGTTATAACGTAATACTATATAACGTTATACGTTATAACGTAATACTATATAACAATACACGTTGTATTGTAATAGTATATAACGTGGTAGGCTATAACGTAATACTGTTTAACGTTATACGTTATAACGTAATACTATACAACGTTATACGTTATAACGTAATTCTTTATAACGTTACACGTTATATCGTAATAGAATATAACGCTATACGTTATAACGTAATACTATATAACGTTCTACGTTATATCGTAATACTATATACCTTTATTCGTTATAACGTAATACTATATAACGTTTTACGTTGTATAGTAATAGTATATAACGTTATACGTTATATCGTAATAGTATATAACGCTATGCGTTATAACGTAATACTATATAACGTTATACGTTGTATCGTAATAGTATATAACGCTATACGTTATAACGTAATAGTATATAACGCTATACGTTATAAAGTAATACTATATAACGTTATACGTTATATCGTAATAGTATATAACGCTATACGTTATAACGTAGTACTATATAACGTTATACGTTATAACGTAATACTATATAACGTTATACGTTATAACGTAATACTACATAACGTTATACGTTATATCGTAATAGTATATAACGTTGTACGTTATAACGTAATACTATATAACGTTATACGTTGTGTTGTAATACTATATAACGTTATACGTTATAACGTAATACTATATAACGTTATACGTTATAACGTAATACTATATAACGTTATACGTTATAACGTAATACTATATAACAATACACGTTGTATTGTAATAGTATATAACGTGGTAGGCTATAACGTAATACTGTTTAACGTTATACGTTATAACGTAATACTATACAACGTTATACGTTATAACGTAATTCTTTATAACGTTACACGTTATATCGTAATAGAATATAACGCTATACGTTATAACGTAATACTATATAACGTTCTACGTTATATCGTAATACTATATACCTTTATTCGTTATAACGTAATACTATATAACGTTTTACGTTGTATAGTAATAGTATATAACGTTATACGTTATATCGTAATAGTATATAACGCTATGCGTTATAACGTAATACTATATAACGTTATACGTTGTATCGTAATAGTATATAACGCTATACGTTATAACGTAATAGTATATAACGCTATACGTTATAAAGTAATACTATATAACGTTATACGTTATATCGTAATAGTATATAACGCTATACGTTATAACGTAGTACTATATAACGTTATACGTTATAACGTAATACTATATAACGTTATACGTTATAACGTAATACTACATAACGTTATACGTTATATCGTAATAGTGTAGTATCGGAAAAGGATGGGATTAGGATAATTTAGATTTGTAAAATTCTCCTAATACTATTTATTAAGATAAATAAAAATAACAAGGATTAATTGGACAGAGAACGATAAATGTTCAACTTGAACTAAAACACAAAAGTCTTATTCCGCTCAAATCACTCTCTATAACTCTCGTCTTCGGCATCCGCACTCGCACGCTCTCGATTCTCAACCCATACTGCGCGCCTTTTGCGTTCGTTCTCGCCTGCGTCTTAACTAACATTGTCTTTAGCGTCTCTTTTGTTTTTTTCCCCCGCCCTATAGCGCACGTGTCCCGAAAACGCTCGTGACCAGGGTCACGTAGGCCTTTTAGACGAAACTGTTCAGTTGAAAAGATCGACGATACATTGCTGTACCCAACGACACCGCGGTTCTCGCAACATTGTATACGGTTCGGCCGATATCTTAGGCCTTTTGTCCACGATACTACACTCGGCCATTCCTGACAAATCACATCTGCCCTCAGATGTGCTCATCACTGTTCTCACTATCATCACTAACACCAATGTTCCACCACTTCATGTGGTCGGCTGCGGTGGAAGTCGTGCGCGGTCCCTCGTGTTCGCCTTCTCGTTGCACTACGTAACGGTCATTTCGCAGGACTTTCACCACACGGTACGGCCCAAGGAACTTTGAATGCAGCTTTAACCCAGGACCGCCTTGCGTCCTCTCGATCGCCACCAGATCTCCTGTTTTGTAGACTGTCGCCTTCTTGCGTCTCTTGTTGAACGTTTGTCTATTGCGGGTTTGAAGCTCCTCGATCCGTCTCTTTGCTATTTCACGCAATTGATCCCGTTCTTCCTGGAACATTGCGACCCATTCATCTTCAACTAACTGCCTCATCTGCGGATCGTCCCGCATTCTCATCCGCGTGCCAAACAGCAACTGGAACGGAGTAACGCTAGTGCTTCTGCTGGGTGTTGCGTTGAGGTATTTTTGAGTTTTCTCCAGGTGCTTGAACCACTCGCCTGGCGTTGGTGCAGATAACTTCGTCAACAACGGGATAAGTATCCGGTTTACTCTTTCTACCTGACCATTGGCCCGCGGAATTCCAGTTGTAGTTCGCACGTGCTCTATGCCTTCCTCGCTACAATAGTCCTCGAAAGCACCAGCTGTGAACGCCGTCCCACGGTCAGAGATGATCCTTCGCGGATTCCCGAAACAAACAGACTGTTTTTCCAAGCGGCTGATAACCTCTGCAGAACCCGTTGATTTGGTGGGGTACAACCAGACGAACTTGGTGAAAGCATCGACCACTACGAAGATATGCCGGTAGCTTTTCTTTGTAGTGGGTAACGGTCCAATATGATCGACGTGATACGTGTCGAACGGCAATTCTCCCTTGTCGATGGTATTTAGCAACCCTTCCTTCTTCCCTTGCTTTCTCTCCGCAAGGATACAGTCGATGCAGCTCCGCACCACCCTTTCCACTTTCTCGCGCATTCCCCGGAACCAGTAGTCCCTTTTTACCAACGCCTCTGTTTTGGTAACGCCGAAATGGCCACGTTCGTGAGCTCGTCGGACTACTTGGGTTTGCATCGACTTCGGCACGACCAATAGCGGTGCGTCTTCTACTTCTCGATACAAAAGTTCGTTTCTTAAGATGTACCGGTCGGCCTCGTACTGCTTTATGTTGTCTCGGATCTGTCGCAGGTCATCCTCTTGCAACTGCGCTTCTCTCAAACGTACGACTATCCCTCGTTCGTCTTCGTCTATTAGCATGACCTCGGGTAGGGGATTTCGACTCAACGCGTCGACATGCATCATACTGGTCCCGGGCCTATGCTCCACCTTATAATCGAACTCCTCTAGGAGGATTGCCCACCTCGCGACGCGCACGCACAAGTCCTTTTTCCGCATTGTTAATGCGAATGCCTGACAATCTGTAACGATTTTGAATGGAATGCCGAGCAAGTAGACACGGAATTTCTTCAGCGCTTTCACGATGGCCAAAACCTCAAGCTCGTAACTGGTGTACTTCTCTTCAGCCGGTGAAGTCTTTCCGCTCGAGTAATACACGGGGTGAAAAGCGTTGTCCTCGCTGTCGCGTTGCAGTAAGATCGCTCCGTATCCCCCGCTGCACGCATCCGTATGCAGCTGAGTCTCCGCTCCAACGCGATACAGCTTCAACAGTGGCTTCTCGCTTAACGCGGTTTTTAAGCTTCCGAACGCTTCACGCTCGCGCGATTCGAACCCGAACGGGACATTTTTCCTTAATAGATCTGTTAATGGTCTCGCGATGACAGAATACCGGGGCACAAACTTCCTAAAGTATCCCGCTAAGCCCAGGAAACTCTGAACATCTCTAGCCGATCGGGGCTCCGGGAAATTAGCGACGGCCTTGGTTTTGCATTCAGATGGTTGAATATTACCGCCCTCGATGATGTGGCCCAAATATTCTATTTTCGTTTGTAGGAATCGACATTTACTCCAGTTTACGAGTAGTCCGTGTTCACTAGCAACACGCAGCACTGTGCTTAGTTTCTCTATCCCACTCGAAAAGTCAGTCGACGGCACGATCAGATCGTCCATGTACGTCAGCACCACCCCTGTCGCGATCAACTCTTTAAAAACTGCGTTTATATATTTCTGAAAGACGGCTGGCGAATTGCACAATCCAAAAGGCATTTTGAGGAATTCGTACTGGCCTGTGGGGACTACGAACGCTGTATACTTCCTGCTACTTTCCCCAACAGGAACATGAAAAAATCCGTTCTTAAGATCCAACGTGCTAAATACCCTCGAGCCCTGTAGCGAATCTAGTTGGTCTTCGATCAAGGGCAGTGGGTATCTATCTTTTACTACCTTTTTATTTAATTGTCTATAATCAACGCAAATTCTAGTCGAGCCGTCTTTCTTTTTTACCAAAACGATCGGACTGGCATAGTCGGAATGTGATTGGCGTATTATTCCATCCTCCAGCCACATTTTGATCTGTTTGTCGACCTCGACCTTGTCTTGTGGAGATAGTCTTCGCGGCCTTTCGTAAACCGGAATATCGTCATGCAATATTATGTTCATTTTGATTCCTACTTCGCGCGTTTTCTGTGGCCTATAATTTCGGATTAAACTCTCTACTGCCTGCTTATGGTGCACGTTTTCGATATGGGATAAATCTACTTCACGCGCCCCCGTCTCTATGTCTACTTTAAAAACTTCCGGAATCCCATCGGAGTTTTCGTCTTTTAATCTGAAAATGGAGATATCTCCCCTCCTCCTGTTCATCTCAACGGTATCCAGGAAGTCTGTGCCTATTATCAACGAACGGTGCATCATAGTGTTCGGAACTACATGCACCGTTATATGATATAACTCATCATCTATGACAATATCCGTTGAAAATTTCCCGAGCGTAAGATTGTTCTCGGATCCGATACTGCGAAACTCGATAATTTCCCGAATTAATTTGGGCGCTCCAATTTTGGCATGCTGATCCGCCCGCATCAGGGTTAATTCGCTACCGGTATCTATCAACGCGCTCAGTTCGCAATTTCCAATTCTAACACTTTTACAACCCGCTCGCAGCGACATTTGTGTATTACAAACCTCTTTAGGGGACTTACCCAGATCGCTGCATTTCGATGCGACGTGTCCGTACTCTCTACACTCGAAACACTTAGGACCCTTCGACTTGTTCGGGCAATCCGCGCTTACATGTGCTTTATCGCCGCAATTGTAGCAACGCGTCTTTCTCGCACTTCCACCTTGACTGGGACTGTTGTTTCTCTCAACTCTGGCCGGCTTCGCAACCGACTTCGTCCTTCGGCTCTTCTGCTCCTCGTACGCGATTAGCCTCTTCCTTAGCTCCTTGATGGATGCAGCACCATACAGCATAGATTTATGGACCTCTTCGTCTATTATCCCGTCTATGATGTACTCTACTTTGACTTCTTCCTCTATATCGGCATGACTGGCTATTTCCAGCATGCGATACATGTAGGCCAAGCACGCCTCGTCGCTTTTCTTTCTCGTCCCACTAAGCTTTTGGTGTACTTGCCTACTGTTGGACTTTCTGGAGAACTCTCTGATTAGTCCCTTCTTCAGCTCATGCCAAGTCCTGGCATGGCACTCGAAGCTTGCGAATATTTTCGCCGATCCCCTCAGCAGCTTCCTCGCGTAGACTGCCTTCTGACCGTCGGACCACATACACGTGTCCGCGACTTCTTCGAATGATTCGAACCATCGCTCCACGTTTTCACCTTTGTCACCGCTAAACAATTCTAATGCGTCTTCGACGTCTTTAAAGCTTAACACCGAAACGGTACCTGCCTTTTGGCGATGTTCATCACGGTCCGAGCACATCGCTCGCGTACCTCCTTCGTGTTTCATCACGTCTCTCTCATCTTTTTCATTGTCACTTTCGTCGTCGCTTTCTTCTTCCGACGATACGTTGTCTCCTTCCAGGGCCGCCTGTAGCCGTGCGCGTAGTTCAGATTTTCTCCCTGTGACCTTTAACCCCAAGCTAGCGAGGCGCGCTCTCAACTCCTTCGTCCTCAGCTTCTCGAGGTCTTCGTCTCCATCCTGATCGCGCTCAGCTCTCTGCCCACTCCTTAGGTTTCGCTGATTTACCGATTCCTCATCGCGCTTCGATTCCTTCGAAGTTGATTGACCAGCCTTATACGCTCGGTTCAGCCTGGCCATCAGCACTGACTTCGAGCCTGATATCGGCAGATTCAGACTTGCGAGCTTATTTCTTAGCTCCTCCAGCGTCGAAACCTCTTCAGTCGAAAACTGTTCCTCTTCACAATTTGCCATTTTCAACTCTTTTTTTTTCAGCACAATTAGTTCCGTTAAACGTGTCGTTCTCTGTCTGGTTTCAATCCCGGACGAGCCCCCAATTTGTAGTATCGGAAAAGGATGGGATTAGGATAATTTAGATTTGTAAAATTCTCCTAATACTATTTATTAAGATAAATAAAAATAACAAGGATTAATTGGACAGAGAACGATAAATGTTCAACTTGAACTAAAACACAAAAGTCTTATTCCGCTCAAATCACTCTCTATAACTCTCGTCTTCGGCATCCGCACTCGCACGCTCTCGATTCTCAACCCATACTGCGCGCCTTTTGCGTTCGTTCTCGCCTGCGTCTTAACTAACATTGTCTTTAGCGTCTCTTTTGTTTTTTTCCCCCGCCCTATAGCGCACGTGTCCCGAAAACGCTCGTGACCAGGGTCACGTAGGCCTTTTAGACGAAACTGTTCAGTTGAAAAGATCGACGATACATTGCTGTACCCAACGACACCGCGGTTCTCGCAACATTGTATACGGTTCGGCCGATATCTTAGGCCTTTTGTCCACGATACTACAATAGTATATAACGTTGTACGTTATAACGTAATACTATATAACGTTATACGTTGTGTTGTAATACTATATAACGTTATACGTTATAACGTAATACTATATAACGTTATACGTTATAACGTAATACTATATAACGTTATACGTTATAACGTAATACTATATAACGTTATACGTTATAACGTAATACTATATAACGTTATACGTTATAACGTAATACTATATAACGTTATACGTTATAACATAATACTATATAACGTTTTACGTTATATCGTAATACTATATACCTTTATTCGTTATAACGTAATACTATATAACGTTATACGTTGTATGGTAACAGTATATAACGTTACACGTTATAACGTAATACTATATAACGTTACACGTTGTATAGTAATAGTATATAACGCTATACGTTATAACGTAATTGTATATAACGCTATACGTTATAACGTAATACTATATAACAATACACGTTGTATTGTAATAGTATATAACGTGGTAGGCTATAACGTAATACTGTTTAACGTTATACGTTATAACGTAATACTATACAACGTTATACGTTATAACGTAATTCTTTATAACGTTATACGTTATATCGTAATAGTATATAACGCTATACGTTATAACGTAATACTATATAACGTTTTACGTTATAACGTAATACTACATAACGTTATACGTTGTATAGTTATAGCATATAAAGATATAGCTTATATCCTAATAGTATATAACGTTACACGTTATAACGTAATACTATATAACGTTATTCGTTATAACGTAATACTATATAACGTTTTACGTTGTATAGTAATAGTATATAACGTTATACGTTATATCGTAATAGTATATAACGCTATGCGTTATAACGCAATACTATATAACGTTATACGTTGTATAGTAATAGTATATGACGTTACACGTTCTAACGTAATACTATATAACGTTATACGTTATAACGTAATACTATATAACGTTATACGTTATATCGTAATAGTATATAACGCTATGCGTTATAACGTAATACTATATAACGTTATACGTTGTATCGTAATAGTATATAACGCTATACGTTATAACGTAATAGTATATAACGCTATACGTTATAAAGTAATACTATATAACGTTTTACGTTGTATAGTAATAGTATATAACGTTATACGTTATATCGTAATAGTATATAACGCTATACGTTATAACGTAATACTATATAACGTTCTACGTTATATCGTAATACTATATACCTTTATTCGTTATAACGTAATACTATATAACGTTTTACGTTGTGTAGTAATAGTATATAACGTTATACGTTATATCGTAATAGTATATAACGCTATGCGTTATAACGTAATACTATATAACGTTATACGTTGTATCGTAATAGTATATAACGCTATACGTTATAACGTAATAGTATATAACGCTATACGTTATAAAGTAATACTATATAACGTTATACGTTATATCGTAATAGTATATAACGCTATACGTTATAACGTAGTACTATATAACGTTATACGTTATAACGTAATACTATATAACGTTATACGTTATAACGTAATACTACATAACGTTATACGTTATATCGTAATAGTATATAACGTTGTACGTTATAACGTAATACTATATAACGTTATACGTTATAACGTAATACTATATAACGTTATACGTTATAACGTAATACTATATAACGTTATACGTTATAACGTAATACTATATAACAATACACGTTGTATTGTATAGTATATAACGTGGTAGGCTATAACGTAATACTGTTTAACGTTATACGTTATAACGTAATACTATACAACGTTATACGTTATAACGTAATTCTTTATAACGTTACACGTTATATCGTAATAGAATATAACGCTATACGTTATAACGTAATACTATATAACGTTCTACGTTATATCGTAATACTATATACCTTTATTCGTTATAACGTAATACTATATAACGTTTTACGTTGTATAGTAATAGTATATAACGTTATACGTTATATCGTAATAGTATATAACGCTATGCGTTATAACGTAATACTATATAACGTTATACGTTGTATCGTAATAGTATATAACGCTATACGTTATAACGTAATAGTATATAACGCTATACGTTATAAAGTAATACTATATAACGTTATACGTTATATCGTAATAGTATATAACGCTATACGTTATAACGTAGTACTATATAACGTTATACGTTATAACGTAATACTACATAACGTTATACGTTATAACGTAATACTACATAACGTTATACGTTATATCGTAATAGTATATAACGTTGTACGTTATAACGTAATACTATATAACGTTATACGTTGTGTTGTAATACTATATAACGTTATACGTTATAACGTAATACTATATAACGTTATACGTTATAACGTAATACTATATAACGTTATACGTTATAACGTAATACTATATAACGTTATACGTTATAACGTAATACTATATAACGTTATACGTTATAACGTAATACTATATAACGTTATACGTTATAACATAATACTATATAACGTTTTACGTTATATCGTAATACTATATACCTTTATTCGTTATAACGTAATACTATATAACGTTATACGTTGTATGGTAACAGTATATAACGTTACACGTTATAACGTAATAGTATATAACGCTATACGTTATAAAGTAATACTATATAACGTTATACGTTATATCGTAATAGTATATAACGCTATACGTTATAACGTAATACTATATAACGTTTTACGTTATAACGTAATAGTATATAACGCTATACGTTATAACGTAGTACTATATAACGTTATACGTTATAACGTAATACTATATAACGTTATACGTTATAACGTAATACTACATAACGTTATACGTTATATCGTAATAGTATATAACGTTGTACGTTATAACGTAATACTATATAACGTTATACGTTATACGTAATACTATATAACGTTATACGTTATAACGTAATACTATATAACGTTATACGTTATAACGTAATACTATATAACGTTATACGTTATAACGTAATACTATATAACGTTATACGGTATATCGTATAGTATATAACGATATACGTTATAACGTAATACTATATAACGTTATACGTTATATACGTAATACTATATGACGTTATACGTTGTGTTGTAATACTATATAACGTTATACGTTGTGTTGTAATACTATATAACGTTATACGTTATAACGTAATACTATATAACCTTATACGTTATAACGTAATACTATATAACGTTACACGTAGTATAGTTATAGCATATGAAGATATAGCTTATATCCTAATAGTAATAAACGTTACACGTTATAACGTAATACTATATAACGTTATACGTTAAACGTAATACTATATAACAATACACGATGTATTGTAATAGTATATAACGTGGTAGGCTATAACGTAATACTGTTTAACGTTATACGTTATAACGTAATACTATACAACGTTATACGTTATAACGTAATTCTTTATAACGTTACACGTTATATCGTAATAGAATATAACGCTATACGTTATAACGTAATACTATATAACGTTCTACGTTATATCGTAATACTATATACCTTTATTCGTTATAACGTATACTTATATAACGTTTTACGTTGTATAGTAATAGTATATAACGTTATACGTTATATCGTAATAGTATATAACGCTATGCGTTATAACGTAATACTATATAACGTTATACGTTGTATCGTAATAGTATATAACGCTATACGTTATAACGTAATAGTATATAACGCTATACGTTATAAAGTAATACTATATAACGTTATACGTTATATCGTAAATTATATATAACGCTATACGTTATAACGTAGTACTATATAAACGTTATACGTTATAACGTAATACTATATAACGTTATACGTTATAACGTAATACTACATAACGTATACGTTATATCGTAATAGTAATATAACGTTGTACGTTATAACGTAATACTATATAACGTTATACGTTGTGTTGTTGTAATACTATATAACGTTATACGTTATAACGTAATACTATTATAACGTATACGTTATAACGTAATACTATATAACGTTATACGTTATAACGTAATACTATATAACAATACACGTTGTATTGTAATAGTATATAACGTGGTAGGCTATAACGTAATACTGTTTAACGTTATACGTTATAACGTAATACTATACAACGTTATACGTTATAACGTAATTCTTTAAACGTTACACGTTATATCGTAATAGAATATAACGCTATACGTTATAACGTAATACTATATAACGTTCTACGTTATATCGTAATACTATATACCTTTATTCGTTATAACGCAATACTATATAACGTTTTACGTTGTATAGTAATAGTATATAACGTTATACGTTATATCGTAATAGTATATAACGCTATGCGTTATAACGTAAATACTATATAACGTTATACGTTGTATCGTAATAGTATATAACGCTATACGTTATAACGTAATAGTATATAACGCTATACGTTATAAAGTAATACTATATAACGTTATACGTTATATCGTAATAGTATATAACGCTATACGTTATAACGTAGTACTATATAACGTTATACGTTATAACGTAA